>NC_092872.1:13274978-13477478 GCF_028372415.1 Notamacropus eugenii | reverse complement strand
TATGACTCTAAACAGGTGACTTCCTCCTCTGAGCCAGTTTCCTCATCTGGGAAACAGGGACAATACTATTTGTACCACCTATCTCACCAGGTTTGTCAAACTAGGGGAATGGGAGTTATTACCACCATTCCCAAAATACTAAACTTCTCTCTGCTTTATCCTGCAGGCTGTCCGAGCCAAAAGAGGGTTCTCTGACTTACTGAAAAATGTCATGAAGAAAATTGTAAATAAGGCTGTGGAAGCAGGTGTTAAAGCAGTTCTCAAAAAGAACACCGTGTCAACTTCTAAGAATAAGCAATAGGCAGTACTGGGTCTGATGTTACAAAGACCTGAATCCAAATATGACTTCAGACTCTTACTACCTGTGCAATCCTGGTCAAGTCACTTCCCTCAGTTTATCTCACTTTCCTCAAATGTGAAATAGACAGAACATGAGCACCTACCTCCCAGGATTGTTGTGATGATCCAATGAGATAACGTTGGTGCTGGATAAATGCTCATAGCCTTTCTTCCCTTTACATGCAAATAAAGACTTTATCTTGGAACCCAGCCTGGGTTTTTTGCTTCTTTTCATTTGCTCTTAGAAAACATAGTAATTTATTTTCTTTGTCCTTTCTGAAGGAGCTACACATGATCTCACTTGATCCTTGCCATAAATTCAGAGGAGGAAAAGAAAGATGGTGAGGGCAGGAGAGACTGAGCTAAATGAGGATTAGCTGAGAGAACTGAGGGTTTTAGTTGAAGAAGGAAAAGCATGCTGGGAATGGGATCCCTGTCTTCAGTGATCTGAAGGATGGTCATGAGGGATTAGACTTGCTGTCCTTGACTCCCTGTGTCAATGGGGAGAAGTTATAGAGAGGAGGATCTAGGAAAGATGAAAAGAAAAACCTTCTAGAAATTAGATGTACCTCAAAGGAGCATTGGTTGCCTTATAGGTAAGGAGTTCCCATCAAGGAAAGTCTACAAATGGAGGTTAGATGCCTGCTTGGCAGCAAAACTGTAAAGGAGGAAGGGTATGGATTAAACTAAATAATCTATGAGCTCCTGTGCAAGTAGACAGAGCAGGGATGATTGTCCCATTTTATAGGTGAAGCAGGCAAGTCCTTGAGAACTTTTCATAAGCATTTGGCTTTAGCAAAGGAGATGAGGACTTTCCATTGTACTATAAGTATTATACTCTATAGGATATAGCATATAGAACATAAGTATTATAAGTATTATACTCCAAGGATGGAGGTGAGTGGCAAAAGGGTAGAGCCTACAACCCAGATGAACTTTTCCAAAATTCACATATAAATAACTTTGAAATAACACCTCAAATCAAATTCTGGAGAAGCAGACTCAGCAAAAGGTCAGGATGAGATATTTTTCTAGCCTAAGACAATGTAAGTGTTCAACAGCAGAAGTCTGTGACACCAGAATAGGAGCCTGTGCACACCCAGCAGCAACACCAGCTACCATCCTTGGAAGTGTCTGTGACACCATCAGCAGCTTCAGGAACTCTCAGTTCAGAGAAGGTAAGGGAATTGGATAACTGATCAGGAAGAGATTATAGGACCCTGTGCTAGCACTGAATTCAACTGGTTCTGATAGGCAACTACATGGCCCATGCCCAGTTCTTTGTTACAGTTCAAGGAGAGAGAGGAATGCCAACACTTGCAACTGTGAGGGAGCAGGGGACTTTCCTGGGTAATGACCAGAGTGTAGGCAGGAGAATAGTCTCCATATCTCTCTCCAGATCACACCACCTTGGATTCACCCAGAACTGGAACCTGAATAGAAAATTTGACATTCAAATACAAGACTCAAAAGAAACATTAAAAAGGTAAATATAAAAGAGAAAATTGTAAGGTACTCAATAAGATTAAAACTGCCTGGCTTCCTACACAGAAAGATGGCATATGCAATGCCCAAGAACTTTATATTGTTAGGAGACTTAGAAGGAGTTTATATAGACAGGTGGTACAGTAGATAGAGTACCTACCCTGGAATCAGGGAGACTCATCTTTCTGAGTTGAAATTTGGCCTATCTGTGTGACCCTGGGCAAGCCATTTAATCCTGTTTGTCTCAGTTTCCTCATCTGTAAAATGAGCTTGAGAAGAAAATGGAAAACCACTCAAGTATCTTCCTAAGAAAATCTTACATGGATCACAAAGAGTCGGATACAACTGAAAGGACTAAACAACCACAATACAGACAGAGAATATTAATGGGAGACAATTATGTTGGGATGAACTCCACTAAAAAGAGTGAGAAAAAGGGAGACCCTGGGAGAAAGAAGAAGGTAAAGAAAGAATGGGGGAAGTTATTTCACATATAAGAAGTGGGCAAGGAAGAGCTTTTACAGTAGTAGGGGAAGGGAGTGGAGTGGCAGCCAACAAGGCAAGGGGAGAGGAATACACCAAGGAGGGAAAGGCAGAGGAAGAAGAGGGAAAAGTATCTCAGGCCATTGTGGTGAACAGTTAGAAGTATATACAAACAGATGAAGGTTGGAGAGGGGAGTGGAGGGCACTTGAAATTTACTCTTTTCTGAAATGATCAAAGGAAGGAAACACATACACACACTAAGCAGGGAATAGAAATACTCTTCATTCAACTAAGAAACAAGAGGAAAAGGGAATACAGGAAAGGGGAATTATGAGGAGGGTATTTGAATAAAGGGATTAGTTTTAGGAAAAACAGCAGAAGTAGGAAACAAAAGGAAAAGTACAGGAAAATAAGATGGAGGGAAATATATTATAACTAATCATAACTTGATATTTGAATGGGATGAACTTGCCTTTAAAGAGGATAGTAAAATGAATTAACATATACTGTTTATAAGAAACACCTTTGAAACAAAGATATATACAAAATTACAATTAGGAGCAGGAATAAAGTCTGTTATACTTCAACTGAAGTAAAAAAGAATTCAATGGTGGGAGTAATAATCATCATCTTAAATAAAATAGCCACAAAATGAGACAATTTTTAAAAAATACACAGAGAAACTACATTTTACTGAAAGGTAAAATAGACAACAAATTAAGATCAGTAATGAATAGAAGTCCATCAAGTGGCATAGCTTCAAAATACTTAAACGAAAAGTAAAATGAGTTGCAAAGACTAATAGTAAAATTACAAGAGAGGGGGACCTCTACTTCATCTCAGGCCTAGATAATTTCAGCAAAAAGAAGATTGAAATAGAATTTAAGAACCTAACGAGAATTTCAGAAAAGTTATATATGATAGAACTCTGCACATTATGGAATAGAAATAAAAAGGAGGTTACCTGTTTCTCAACTATATGTGACATCTTTTCAAAAACTGATCATGTGATTAAAGCATAAAAAACTCACACAGGAGAAGAAATATTAAATCTACCTTTTACATTCCATAGTGCAATAAAAATTACATTCAGTAAAGAACCACTGACAATGTGATTCAAAAGTAGAGACTGAATATCTCAATCCTACATGTGAATCAGTTAAAAAAGGAAGTTATAGAAATAATCAATAATTTCGTCAAAGATAATTACAACAATGAAAAAACATGCAAAAATTTGGGGGATGCAGCCAAAACATTCCTGAAGAGAAAATGTATGTCTCTAGGCAGCTCCATCAATAGAAGAAAAAAGCCAGATTAATGAATTGAACATGTCACAAAAAACAGCTACTGCAAAAGAATGAATGAAAAAATGAAATTGAAGAACATAATAGAAATCCAGATAATCAAAGAATAAAATAAATAACAAATATAATAAATAATAAACAATAAAATTGAAAGCAAAACAGGCATTGAATCAATAAAGTAAATTAGGAAAAGATTTTTTAAAAAATAATAAAAAAGATAAACTATTAGCTAATTTGACTTGGAAGGCAGTTGGGTGGCAGAGTGGATGGATGGCCAGGCCAAGAATCAGGATGATTCATCTTCCTGAATTAAAATCTGGTCTCAGACACTTATTACCTGAGTGACCCTGGGCAAGTCAATTTCCTCTGTTTGCCTCAGTTTCCTCATGCTTAAAATCAGCTGGACAAGCAAATGGCAAACCACTCTATCATCTCTGACAAGAAAACCCTAAATGGGGTCATAAAGAGTCAAACACAAATGAAACAACTGAAAAACAACAAAACTTGATTAAAAAAATAAAGACGCAATTACCAGTATTAAGAATGACAAATATGAATTCACAAACAATGTAGAATAAAATAAATTGTTAGGGACTATTTTCCTCAATTGTATGTCAATAAAACTGAAAAACTAAATGAAATAGATGACTATTTTTATCAAAATAAAAATTATGGATTTGTCCCAATTTGAGGAAAAATAACTGAATCAACCCAAAATAATAATAGCAGATTTGGTCAAGACTTTCTAGAAAGCAGTCTGGAATTAGACCCCAAAAGTATTCAAATGTGCATACCCTTTGATCCAGAGGCACCACAACTAGATCTACACCGTTCCAAAGAAAGCAAAGGGAAAAGGACAAATACCCACAAACGCAAAAATATTTATAGCACCTCTTTTTTAAAAAATGTAATGCTTCATTATTTCCCAATTAGATGTAAAAATAGTTTTAACCTTGGTCTTTCAAAATTTTGAGTTCCAAGCTCTCTCCCTCCTTTGCTCCCTTCCCCAATCCTTGAGAAAACAAACAATTTGATATAGATGACACACGTACAGTCTTGCAAAACATACTTCTATTGGTCTGGTTGCAAAACAAAACAGATAAAAAAACAAGAAAAAATAAAGGTTTAAAAAGCGTGCTTCAAGGGGCAGACTCCATCAGTTCCTTCTGTGAAAGTGGACGGCATTTTTTATCATCAGTTCTTCAGAATTGTCTTGGATTTTTATATTGCCATACATAACTAAGTCTTTCACAGCTGCCCATCACACAGTATTGGTATTACTATATACAATATTCTCCTAGGTCTGCTCATTTCACTTTGTAGAGTTATACTTTGTCCATGTAAGGTCTTCCAGATTTTTCTGAGAGGATCTTGCTCATCATTTCTGATAACACAATAGTATCCCATCACAATCATGTACCACAACTTATTCAATGATTCCCCAGTTGATGGGCACTCCCTCCAATTGCGATTCTTTGCCACCACAAAATGAGTAGGGCAGGTCTTCTTAAACAGACAAAGAATTGAAAACTGAGAGGGTGCTGATCAATTGAACAATGACTTGAACAATTTTGGAATGTAAATGTGATGGAATATTATTGTGCTGTAAGAAGGGGATAGTTTCAGAGAAACCTGAAAAGATTTCTATGAACTGATATAGAGTGAAGCAAGCAGAACCAGGAGAACATTGACAATAGCAATAATACTGTAAAGATAATCCAGACTTGAAAGTGTTAGGAACTCTGATCAGCACAATGATCAATCATGATTCTAGACTATTAGTGATACCACAGGCACCCACCTCCTGATAGAGAGGTGATAGACTCAGAGTGCAGATATTTATCTATCTAAGTGTATATGTGGGTAGATATATATGTACATGTATATATACATGGACATGACAATAGTAAGAATTTGTTTTCCTGAACTATACATGTTTGCAAAGGGGAATTTGTTTTCTTGCTTTTTCCAGTGGGAACTGAGGGGAGAAAGAAAGAGGGAAAGATGGAACTTCATCAAAACAAAATGAAATTTCATTTACAAATGCAATTTTTAAAGGGTTGAAAAGGGAAAAGAAAAAAAGGAAAACAAAGGATGCGGAGACTCATCTAAGGGGCTACCAAATATCCCTTTTCCCCTCACCTGGCAGGAAGGGGGTCACACTCAAGAGACTACACAGTAAGCAATTCATTTCAAGCTGGAGGAGGGGGACATCCCATGCTAATTTCATGACAGAAATGGCTCAGTTTTGTTTCAGTTTCAGGGGAGTCAAGTCCACAATTTCCTCAAACCATCACTACTGCCTGTGAGCCAAATGCACTTCTAGGGAATCTCAGGTTATCCAGGCATCTACAACAGACAACAAAAGTCACAAGCAAATCCCAAATTTGAGGGAGAGGTTTCCTTCCAACCTCAGAATTCCATTCATATCATATAGGTTGACTAAGGTCAGGAATCCCAAAGTCCAGTAGAGAAAGCATTAAGCACAAGATAGGAATCAACAGGGAGAAAGTAAAGAAAGCCAGCTTTCTGGAGGGGAAATTCAGTGAAGGTGGACAGTCAAGGAGGATGGAAACAAGGCAGTTTCATTAGGACTTGATGGAGGGAAGAATGTCAAAACTAGAAAAAATCTGGTGGATTTCATAGGGTTCTTATCTGTATCAGGCAGGAGCAGGTCTTGCAGGGAAGGAGAGAGACAGCTGGTCTTAAAGATTGGTGTTGATTTCTTGGAGTAGGTGGAGCTTGTAGGAAATCAGCAGCAAGCTGATAATCCAACTCCCCTCTGGCACAAATGGGGCTTTAGACTGTAACTGCTTGTCTTCCTCTGATAGGATCACTCAGGAGAAAATGAGCATCCCTCAGGCTTTCTCATTCTCATTCTGGACAAGGAGGCTACTGAAGATCTTCCATGCTTCCATGAGTCCAGGAGACAAAACACAAGAGTGCTTTGCCCGCCTTAATATATTTGATCTCTGTGATGACTTCAATGATTCCATTTCCTTAAGGACTCTACGTACCTTTTGACATGCCCTTTGTTATTGATTCAGAAGTAGCAGGAGATGCTCTACAGGGCACAAACACACAGACATACGCAATTACATCCTTCTCTAATATTCCAATAAATAGTTGAGGATTGGTGATATAATGGTGATGAGGGGTGGAAGTGGGGAGGAGAGGGGGGTGAGACCCCTCCACAAAGACTGGAGTATAGGGACAGGTTGCCTGGAATGAATTCGTGGACTGAAGCATTTTTGAGGTCAAGGTTAATATTTATTACACTTTTCAGAGAAAAAGAGTCCTTAGGGAACCAGCAGCCTTAGAGGGGTACAGGTAAAGGTTATATAGGATATTCCATAGTAAAACATATGCCAAATATACTAATTAGGTGATTCAGGAGAGGATTAGAGAGTGGTTAAGGAGTGATTAGTTCTCAAAAGAACATGAACTTTTGGTTTCTACTATGCACCTATTTTATCCAGAGTTCACTGGGAAAGAGCCCAAGATGGGGATACATGGAGGTGTGGTTTTAGGCTTGAACCATCACTAAGTCAACTAATGGTCAGGACTGACTAAGGAATGCCAGGTTACTCTCATCAATGTCTTGTTAGGCAAGATAAATGTAAGGAAGTACATGCATGTCTAAGTTGAGGATACATATGATTGATCAGTGAGTAACAAATGTCATTATGAGCCAGTTCAGCCAGTACACAGCTGGTTCAAACTAGTAAGTTCTATAGGTGCAGCTGGCTGCTATAGCAGGATGGGGGATAACAATTGGTGCTAGAGGAGCCTGTGTCCTCGGGCTGATGAGAAACTACCTGAGAGATTAGGGAGAAATGTGATTTTTAAAGAGAAATGTGATTTTAGAATTGGGGTCCAAGTACATGCACTCAAGTGCCCCATCATTCCCCCCTTAAACAGACCAGACCCAAAATCTTTTGGGGTAAAAAACAAAGGTCTCAGCTTCTAACTGCTTCATATTGAGAGAGGGTGTAGACTGTCTCTGCCTCACAAGGTCCTGCCATTCGAGGGGTTTGGTCTGTAACCAGTACGATTCTGGGCTCAGATGGTCATGAGTAATGTTCTTGAACAGTGGATGGTACCCAACCTGAGCTGTCATCTGCAAGTGGAGGGTACCGAACCTAGAAGATGCAAATCTGGCAAAGAGATTAAACAAACAAGGACCAAAGAGGAGTAGGGAGAAAATGACTAGAAGTGGGGTCAGTTGTGAGAATACTGCCAAATTTCCTCACACCTTCAACATCCTTAGTGGCTATTCAGAGACAGGAGGGGCTTGAACGGCCTCATTTGTCCCAAACCTTCTTATCTGCCTTTCATATTTTCGATCAAACCTTTATTTTTCCAAATCTTTTGAACCCGTTTTTAAAACTACTTCACTTTCCTTTACATTTCTATCATAGACAAAATAGTTCACAGATTGTTACGCTTCACTAGCTTAACTGTACTGCCTTAAAGCAAAGTGAGTGCTAACTTGAGCCTCACCACTGAATAAATAGACATCCTTGTTTCGCAAACTTGTGAATCCTCTAATTATATTCATTCTGGAAAAGAAACTTTAGAAATTAAGTCTCTTAGCTATGGTAAGTTCAAACACTAATTTTAGCTCTTGTTTAAGCCATGGAATGACTACAAATTCAGATCAAAGCAGCAAGATCTCTTCTGCTTTATAGATCATTACATTAATTTAGCAATATATTATCTTGTAAATGAAAATTTAGTAGGCCTTACAAGAAAGATTTTTAAAAAACATTTTGTCTGAAAATATTTCCCTTTCTTTTAAAACAGTTTAAAATTTATACCAATGTTAAGTGTCACTAAGCTTTTATAAAGAAAATTAGTAGAAGACTTCAAAAATGATAGCTCTTTTTTCACCTTAAAGAAAAAAATAAATCTTTCAAATTGAAATTCATTAAAATTAGTATAAAAATGTCCTTAAAGTAATATGAATTCCCAAAGTATTATAACAAATTAAATTCTTAGTTATTGCAGAATTACTAGATACCACAAAATGTTTTAGTCAAAAAGGTGTTGTAATGGAATTTCACATTGGTAACAGTAAGAGACTGATCACAGAAAAATACTACCGCTTTTTAAATCGTATTAAATAATAGGAACATCTTATGGTGAATCTTAAGTAGTTTACATACATTTCTTCACATATTCTAATTCTAGATAAAAATAATACTTGACTTATCAGTTAGATTACGCAAAATGAATCACGTTTGCTAACTACTTGTTCTGATCACAGAAATTTGCTATAGAAGGAAAAAAGCAAGTACCTGTGACATATAAAATATGACAGGATAAAACATCCTTGACTGAATTCAGATAAGAGTGAAATTCTCCAATCATGCAATATCTGTTTCATAGCCAGACTCAGGAATAGTCAGGTGGGAAACAATACTTTTTACAGTAATACAAAGGGGAAATTGGGCCAAGAGGACCCCATTCTAGATTGAGACTAGAATTGTCCCCTCGGCCTTTTCTTTCCAGATGGAAACTTCAACCTGTCTGAGGCAAAATTTGTCTTCTTGACTCCAGGCCCAGGGCTTAATCTGCTTCACTACCTACCTTAAATTTACAAATAGACTTTTTAAAGGGTTGATAAGGGAAAAAAGAAAAAGAAAACAAAGGATATGGAGACACACCAAAAAGGCTACCAAATATCCCTTTAACCTGCCAGGGAGAGATTCACACTCAAGAGACTACACAGTAAGTAATTTACTTCAAACTGGAGTGTTATCCCCATGCTAATTTCTTGACAGAAATGGCTCAGTTTTGTTTCAGTTTCAGGGAGTCAAGTCCACAATTTCCTCAAACCATCACTACTGCCTGTGAGCCAAATACACCTCTAGGGAATCTCAGGTTAGCCAGGCATCTACAACAGACAACAAAAGTAACAAACAAATCCCAAATTTGAGGGAGAGAATTTCCTTCCAACCTCAGAACCTCATTCATATCATTAATTGTCTTCATATAGGTTGATTAAGTTCAGGAATCCCAAAGTCCAGTAGAGAAAGCGTTAAGCACAACAAGATAGGAATCAACAGGGAGAAAGTAAAGAAAGCCAGCTCTCTTGAGGGGAAATCCAGTGAAGGTGGACAGTCAAAGAGAATGGAAACAAGGCAGTTTCATTGGGACTTGATGGAAGGAGGAATGTCAAAACTAGAAAAAATCTGATGAATTTCATAGGGTTCTTATCTGTATCAGGCAGGAGCAGGTCTTGCAGGGAGGGAGAGAGACAGCTGATCTTAAAGATTGGTGTTGATTTCTTGGAGTAGGTGGAACTTGTAGGAAATCAGCAGCAAGCTGATAATCCAACTCCCCTCTGGCACAAAATGGGGCTTTAGACTGTAACTGCTTGTCTTCCTCTGATAGGATCACTCAGGAGATAATGAGCATCCCTCAGGCTCCCTCATTCTTAGTAGGGGCTGGACAAAGAGGCTACTGAAGATCTTCCATGCTTCCATGAGTCCAGGAGACAAAACACAAGACTGCTTTGAATGTCTCAATATATTTGTTCTCTATGGTGACTTCATTGATTCCATGTCCTTCAGGAGTCTGTGTGCCTTTTGACATGCCCTTTGTTATTGATTCAGAAGTATCAGGAGATGCTCTACAGGGCACAAACACACGGACACACACAATCACATACTTCTCTGTTCTAATAAGTAGTTGAGGGTTGGTGAAATAGTGGGAGTAACAATCTTAGTGTGGAAGACATGGCGTAAAAATCGGGACATGGAGAAGAGTAGGGACACATTGTGGTTGTCAGTGGCACTCTTGGAGGCCCTGCAGTCTTACCCAGGGTTTGCAAAAGGTCAATTCAGTTGCCTAGCTCTAATTGGCACACACAGGTAATTCAGGTGGTACTACAATTTGTCAGGTGTTTCTATAACAAGGACTATATTAGTGTCACCAAACTACTCTCCTATGCCACTTGCATTTAAAAACAATGACAGCTCTCACTTCTCCTGCCCTTCCCTCAGTCCATAGTTCTAGCAATAAGGATACATCAAGTCTCCAAGATGCCACCTTCCTCACACTGTCTGTGGGGTCTCTCTAATCCTGAAATCAAAGTTATGTAATGGGGAAATCTCTCACACAGTCAGTAAAGGGAATCATGGGACCAGAGTTCTTGATGGCAGAGAAAATCTTAGGGGATTGTCTCTGAGAGACTGTGATCACACATTGTAAGTCTTCTTTAAAATAATATTTTCTTTTCCCCCCAACTACTTGTAAAGATGATTTGCAACATTCATTTTTTTACATTTTTGACTTCCAAGTTTTTTCTCTCTCCATTACCTCCAGTGTCACATCTCCAACAGTTTATTAGACATCTCAAATTGGATGTCAGCTAGACATCTTAAATGAAGCATATCCACAACTGAATTCGTTATTTTTCCCCAAAACCCTCCTATCTTCTCAACATCCCTGTTATTGTCAAGGTCACCACCATTGTCCCAGTCGCCCAGGCTTAGAACTGAGGCTTCATGCACTCTCTCATCCCCCTTATCCAATCTATTGACAAATCTTGTCACTTTTGCCTTTCTTACATAACTTTCCAAAAGAATCTAATGAAAGCTGTACATATCCTCCAAGACAGAGTAGGAAGCTGGAAACTTTGAGAATTATCTCATCTCTGGACCTAAAACTACCAAATTAGTTGTCCCAGTCATACGGAAAGGAGAGAAACTGGGGGACTAATCAGGCACCTGGAGCCTCCAACCCTCCCTCTTCTAGGAGGTTGACTGGAAGACACCATATCCCCTGCTCCGCCACCACCCACTATCCGCATAGTCCTGATCACTTAAGTCCTAGGTCACTTTCTACTTTCAACCTTCTCTCTAATTACTCACTCAAACTTCCATCAGAGTGGACTACTTTCTGTCTCAGCCCAGAAACTATGCCATGAATACTATGGATGAATCAAGAAGACTGCCTGTGACAGGTGTGAAATCTTGAGCAAATGATCTAAGCTCTCTGAGCCTGGTTTTCTTCAATCAATCAATCAACAGCTATTGATGGTGTCTACTATGTGTCAGGCCTTGGGCTGGGCACTGGTGATCCACCTTCAAAGAATGAAACTCCAAATGAGCTTCCATTCCAATGGGAAGAGATACAAATAACTATATGAATATATGCAGCGTAAGCACAGGAGGAAGAACTACAAATATGTACAAAATAGTTAAATACGAAGCAGTTTGGAAAAGAGAGCACTATAGACCTGGAGCCAATAAGACTCAATTAAAAATCTGGTCTCAGATACTTACTAGCTGTGAGACCCTGAGCAAGTTGCTTAACCTCTGCCAGCCTCAGTTTCCTCATCTATAAAATGAGGAAAATAATAGTGCCTTCTTCATAGGGTTGTTATGACAGTAAGATGACATAATATTTAAGAAGTTTTTGGCAAATCTTCAAGCACAGTAAAATGCTGTTATAAATGCTAATTTCATTATGAAAGATCTCATACCTTAAGAAGTAGAGTGGTCTGGTAGAAAAGCAGGAGGATTTGGAATCAGAAGACTACCACAATTTTTCTGTTTAGATAAGTAAACTGAGGCACAGGAAGGATCAATGATTTGCCCAAGGTTATATAACTACTAACTTACAGCATCTGAATTAGAACCCAGGTCCTTCCTCTCTGACTCCAAATCCCTGCTGTCTTCTCAAGGTATGAAGCCTTTCCCAAATCACACTGCTAATGCACCTTCTCCCCAAACCAAAACTTGTATTTGTACACCTCACTTTATACAAATGTTGTTTTCTGATGTAAATACTTCTATGTTCAGCCACTGAGAGCAGAGATGTTTTTAAGTTCAGAGATGCTTTCCATTCCTCTGTCAATCTTTCTACTCAGTGTGGGGAGAAAAGGAAGAAAACAATGTCAAATCCAGGCTCTGCATCTTATTACCTGTTCAACCTTGGGCAAGTCATTCACCCTCTATGGCTCTCATTGGTCTCCAGTGTAAAAAGGAGTTGGTTTGGATGACTTGGAAGGTTCCTTCCCCATTTAAATGGAAGATTATCTATGGATCTATAACAGAAGTCCAATGCAGCCAACATCAGTGCTAGGGAAACCATATTAAAGTATAAATGGTAAACACTTAAAAAAATAAATACCAATATACTGCAACATAGTTAATATTATTATATGTTTTTCTAACTCAATATGCGGTAGGCAGAGATTGTTACCAGGCCATAGTAATCTGTTTCTTACTTGGGGCTGACACCAATGATCTAGCAAATGAAAGCAAACAGTATAGTGATACAATGGGAAAACCACTGGGCTTGAAGGACTTGGATTTTAAACCTGTTTCTACTATTTCCTACCAATGTATTCTTGAGCAAGTCTCTTGGCCTCTCCAAGTCTCAGCTTATTCATCTGCAAAAAGAATGAGTGGTGGACTTAATGACCTGTGAGGTCTATTTCAGATTTAAATCTATGATCCTATAATCCAACTCTTCTGCCAACATAATTATATCTCATTCTAGGAGATAGGAATCTGCTCCTGTGAATTGTTGACAGCCTCAAGCATCTTGAATGCCTCCTTGAAGTGGCTTAGAGGGAAACAAGTGGCATTGGTTAATCTCTGTGAGTGGCCCAAGTCCATTCCCCAGGTCAAAATTTCTAGGGATATAAATAAGGTCCTAGTGAAAGGAAGGTTATTGACCAAAGAAGCAAAATGGCAGACTTCAGGATTGTGCTTCCTCTGCTTCTTCTGGGGCTGATTGAGGTTAAAGCTGCTAATAACCATGAACTGACTTATGTCAATGACCTGACAAGTGCAGTCACCTATTTCAGTGAGGAGACTAACGAGACAAATTCCTTTGGGGTAACTGCAGCTGAGCCCCAGTCTCACAAGGTGAGTACTTGGGAGGAACAAGAAGGGGAACAGGAACTAGGAACTGGGCTCTGACAGAGAGATCACAGGTCTAGAGACAGAGGGGACCTGAAAGGGATTCTTGTAGGTGAGGGTGGTCTATGGATAGGTTTCGGGGAGGCTGTGAACTTGAATGAAAAAAATATTTATGTTCACTGAGGTTTGATTTCCTTTGTAATTCCATGTAGCTTATGTTATGCATTTAAAAATACTATTCTCAGGAGTCCAGAGGCTTCACTGGACAGTCAAAGGGGTCTGTGAGACACAACTCTTGCTCTAGTCCGATCTCCTTTATGTTACAGACAAGGAAACTGAGGCACAGAAAGCTCAAATGATACTTTGGGTCACTCAGATAAGTGTCACGGGTGGGATGTAAACCCCAGGTCCTCAGATTCCAAAGTCACTGACCAATTCACTGAACTAAAATGGATGAGAAAGTGAAAGGAGACAGAATCCCTGACCTGGGAATAGGAAAAAACTTACTTTTTTCAATAGTGTCTCTCTGTTGAAATGAAACCTTGCATTTACCTGCGTCCTAATCCAGCCCCTTAGAGATGGGGCAATGGCTGGGATCGCGACCCCTGTTTTACAGATGGGATAAGTAAAGTACTCAGTGATCATGCAGGTAGTAAAGAAGAGATCCAACATCTGAACCCAGGTCTCCTGACTAGAAATTTGGTGACTCAGAGGGTAGAGCTAGAAGCAACCTCAGAGATCTTCTAATCTGAGGCTTTCCTCTTACAGACGAGAAAGCTGAGGCCAAGACTGTGGATATTCAGAGGTTATGGGGAAGTCCCAAGATTTACTCTTCCCTCAGGGCATAGTGATCTTTCTCCTACATAGCAGCTGCCTGGTGGATACCACTTAATTCCATGATTATCCATCTCAGGATGGGAAAGTAGCAAATCATAGAAAGTGGAAGGTGGTTATGGGCCCTTCTCCAGTGGCCTCTATTAGCATACTTCCCAATGGCACATTCTAGTCCCTACTCCAGTAATGACTGGTAATATGATTTGGGGCAGATACTTCGGACTTTTTAAGATATGTTCCCTTCAGTTACTACCCAGGAAGTTCAAACCAAGAAACGTTTACTCAGCACCATGAGTTAGGCGCCATGCTAAGTGCTGGTAGAGATTACAGACAGTTCTCACTTCCCTAAGGGGCTCATTCTGTCTACAACCTGCCCCCTCCCCTGGGTAGTTTGGAGGGGCCTTCATCCCATACAGGGCTCTACGCTCCCACAGCCTCAGAGCCTTGGGCCTGGCAGAAAGGTGGGCTTCAGTGTCTGGTGATCCCCACCCCAACCCCACAACCTCAGCCTGAGCAGCTTCAATGCCTGGATTAGAGGACCTGTGCCTGGAGGATGCCACCCCACTGCCAACCTCAGCCACAGCTGGACCCAAATTTACAGAAAACAGGAACTCTTAGTGTTATACCCTCCTTCCATTTGTAGACAAGGATATGAAAATACAGAAAAGAGTAAGTGAGGAAAAACTGGGTGGTAAAGTTGCCCACCTCTGGAAATCTTCAAGCAGAGGCAGACTGACCACTGGTCAGGGAGGTTGCAGAAGACACTTCTCTTTAGTTTGGCTTAAATCACCTCTGAGGACACTTCTAAATCTGTTTCTGTGACTTGTTGAAGGTCTTAAACATATGAAGAGACAGAGCAGACATTAGAACCTCGGTCCCATAGTACACATTTTAGTGAGCTTCTCAATAGAGCAGATTGAGTACCTACCCCCTCCCTACTACACAGTAGTGAGAGTTAAAGAGGAACTTGGAGAGAGGCGACAAATGCCTTGAATTGTTCTCCTGATATCTAGACTACCACATCCAGAGAGTCCGACCATCTGAATTTCACTGTGAAAGAGACCGACGGCCAGACGACAGAATAGCACAGATGCCTGCAAAACAAGTGGAGTAAGAGCCACATGTCTCCTCCATCCTTTCAAGCCCCCTGTCTGCTTCCCCTGCTCTCCCTCTAAACTCACATCTTTGCCTCTCTCTCCCTCTCCATCCCTCCCCATTTCCCCATCCCTTCTTCCCCCCTCACTCACCCTCCTCCAGTCCTCTTCTCTCTCTCTCTCTCTCTCTCTCGCTCTCTCTCTGTCTCTCTGTCTCTCTGTCTCTCTCTCTCTCTGTCTGTCTGTCTCTCTCTCTCTCTCTCTCTCTCTCTCTCTCTCTCTCTCTCTCTCTCTCTCTCTCTCTCTCTCTCTCTCTCTTCCTCCCTCCCCATCTCTCTCTGCAAAAGGAGAAATATTGTCAGGGAATAATCACAGCCATCAATTGGGAAGAAGCAAATGTGAGGGTCAGATGGGTGGCTGTGGCAAGTGATCCCTGATACTATTACTTGCCCTAGAGCATCAAGCAGAGCAGCCAATTAAGGAAGGGGCAATTGGGAAAATGCTCACACCAGCAGCTGTAATAACCAATTAACAAGTGTGGTTTGGTGGCAAGAACGTTAGATTTATAGCCCAAAGACATGGGTTTGATTCCCACCTCTGCCACAGATTTCCTGGATCACTTTGGGCAAGTCATTTAACTTTTTCTAAGCCCTCAGTTTCCTCCTCTGTCAAATGAGGACCAAATAATTTCTTGCACCAAATCTCAGGAATATGTAGCCAGGATATAGGAAGGGTTGAAAGAATGCTACAGATGAAATACATAGCAGTCCAAAGAAGGAAAACAGAGGTGTGGGCTGGGAAGTTTAGGGGAGAAGAAACATTTGAACTGTCTTGAAGTATAGAGTACAACCTAATACCACAAACATTTGTTAAAGAATGGAGTACAAGACAGTAGAGTTAGAAAATCTTGATTAGACAGAGTCGCTGCTCTCATGGAGTTTACACTTTGGAAGGGGAACAAAACCACAAGATGATAGAAGGGCTTGAGAAAGGGCCAAAAGAGAGTCCCTAAAATAGCTTTTTGTGGTGGCAAAGAATCAGTATTGAGGGGATGCCCATCAATTGAGGAATGGCTGAACAAGTGATAGCATATGAACGTAATGCAATACTACTGTGCTATAAGAATGATGAGCAAGACAGTTTCAGAAAAACCTGGGAAGATTTCTACGAACTGATGAAAAGTGAAATGAGCAGTGTTAGGAGATCATTGTACATGCTAACAGCAATATAATAAGAAGATCAACAGTGAATGACTTAGCTCTTCCGGGAAGTACAGTTATCCAAAACAGCTCTGAAGGATTTGGAATGGAAAATGCTATCCATTTCCAGAGAAAGAACTGAGGGAGTCTGAATGCGGATCAAACATATCTTCTTACTTTATTTTTCTCGGCTATGTTTTTTCATTTTGGGGGTTGGATTTTTTTTTTTTTGCTCTATCTTCTTTTGCTTTGTGGCTAATATAGAAATAAGTTTTGCATGGCTTTGCATTCATAATCAGTATCAAAGTACTTATTGTCTCAAGGAGGGGGTAGAAAAGGGAGGCAGGGAGAGAATTTGGAGTTCAAAGTCTTAAAAAACAAGTGCTTAAAAAAACTTACATATAATTGAGAAAGATGATATGACAGAGACAGAGAGCCAACTATTCTAGGAATGGAAGAATCCTTAGAGGTTCCAGTACTGAAAATTCCAACTACAAGTTCACCAAAGAGTAATTTCCACAGAAGGACAATGGAAACCTTGGTCTGGGAGTCAAAAGACTTGGGTTCAAGTCCTACTTTAGATGCTTATTAGCTCTGTGACTCTAAACAGGTGACTTACTCCTCCACGCCAGTTTGCTCATCTGGGAAAAAGGGACATTAGTATTATTACTTACCTAACTAGGTTTGTAAAACTAGGGAAATGGGAATTATTATCATTATTCCCAAAATACTAAACTTCTCTCTGCTTTATCCTGCAGGCTGTCCGAGCCAAAAGAGGGATCCCTGAATTACTGGAAAATGTCATGATGGCAATTGTAAATGAAGCTATTAAAAAGGGTGTTTCTGCAATTCTTAAAAAGAACAATGAGAATTGTTCTCTACTTCTGAGAATAACCAATAGACGGTACTGCGCCTGATGTTACGAAAACCCGAATTCCAATATGTCCTCAGACACTTACTAACTGTGCAGTCCTGGACAAGTCACTTAAGTGAGATACACAGGTATCTCACTGCTCTCAAATGTGAAATAGAGAGAATATCGGCACCTACCTCGTAGGGTTGTTGTGACAATTCAATGAGAAAACACTGGTGCTGGATAAATGCTCATAGCCTTTCTTGCATTCATAAGCAAATAAAGACTTCATTTTGGAACCCAGCCTGGGTTTTCTGCCTCTTTTCATTCGTCCTTTGAAAATAGAGTAACTTGATTTCTTTGTCCTTTCTGAAGTAGCTTCACATGATCTCACTTGATCCTGGCCATTAGTTCAGAGCAGGATAAGCAGGATGGTGAGGGCAGGAGAGACTAAGGCAAATGAGAACTAGCTGAAAGAATGGAGAATTTTAGTCTGAAGAGGAAAAAGCATGCAGGGAATGGGATCCCTGTCTTCAGTGATCTGAAGGGTGGTCATGAGAGATTAGACTTGCTGTCCTTGACTCTCCATGTCAATTTGGAGAAGTTATAGAAAGGAGGATCTGGGCTAGATGGAAAGAAAAACCTTCTAGAAATAATTACTACCTCAAAGCAGCATTGGTTGTCTTATAGATAAGGAGTTCCCACCAAGGAATGTCTTCAAATGGAGGATAGATACCTGCTTGTCAACAATGCTGTAAAGGGGGGAGGGTGTAGATTGAACCAAATAACCTATGAGATCCTGTGCACTTAGGCAGAGCAGGGATGATTGTCCCATTTTACAGATGAAACAGGCAAGTGCTTGAGAACTTTTTATAAGCAATTTGCTTTAACACAGGAGATGATGACTGTCCATAGTACTATACTCTATAGCATATAGTACATAAGTATTACAAGTATTATACTCTAAGAAGGAAGGTGGGTGGCAAGATAGTAGAGCAGAGGCAACAACCCAGATGAACACTCCCAAAATTCCCATAAAAGCAATTTTAAAATAAAACCTCAAATCAATTCTGGAGTGCAGACTCAACAAAAGGTCAAGGTGAGACATTTTTCTAGCCTCAGACAACTTAGGAGTTTGGCAGGAGACGTGCATGATGCCAGAGTAGGGGCCTGTTCAGAGTACATGAAACTGCAACACCAGCTATCGGCCTTGGAAGTGTCTGTGACACCTGCAGCTTCAGGAACTTTCAGCCCAGAGAAGGTGAGGGGATTGGATAACTGATCAGAAAGTGATTACAAGACACAGTGCTGGCACTGGGTCCAACTGGTTCTGATTGGGAACTGTATAGCTCATGCCCAGTTCTGGGTCACAGTTCCAGGACAGAGAGGAATGCCAGCACTTGCCACTCTAGGGGAGCTGGAGACTTTCTTGGGTAAAGACTAGAGTGTAAGCCAGGAGAACTATCTCCATGCATCTCCCCAGATGACCCCACCTTGGATTCACCCAAAACTGGAAGATGAATAAAAAAGTTGACAATCAAATACAAGACTCAAAAGAAGCATTTAAAAAGGTAAATGTAAAAGAGAAAATCACAAGGGATTCAATAAGATTAAACTGTTTGGCTTTATACATGGGAAGTTGTTGTTGTGTTGTTTGGTTGTGTTTGTCCTTTCTCAAAGAGGACCATGACATGAAGATGATGACATGACTTGCAATTGACTTTGATTTTAGAGAGGGAGGGCTGTGCAAGGTCACCAGGCTCACTTTCTCCTCCAGAGCCATATGGGTCCAGTGGCCTGATATTCATCAGGACAACTAGAGATGGCCCACGATGCTATGTGAGACCCTGACCCTTTCAGGCTAAGGTCTTAACACATTCTCCCTTGGAGTGAGATACACCCATTCAATGAATAGACTTCTTTAAGTAGTTACTGAAGGGCTGGCTCCTTTAATCAAAAAAATATATATATCAAACTAGGAGAGGAAGATCCTCAGGATTTCTGGGTAAAAGAGAAAAAATTACTACTTAATAATTACATTCACTATGTGCTAGTTGGATGGGGACTTGTTCTCCAGTCTAAGAGCTCCCGAGTGAATTGGGTTTAAGGCTTGATCATTGAAATGTAGCCAGTAAACCCAGAGGAAAAAAGTTAGCTTTTGGCCATGCAATGTACCTTCCTCTGGGTAGAACACCAGAGGACAGGAACAGAGAGGAGGGAAGGAGAGGGGAGGGGAGGGGAGGGGAGGGGAGGGGAGGGGAGGGAAGAGGAACATTGACCATTGTGTTTGACCATTCTTGAAGACAATCATGACATGAAGATGATGACATGACTGGCAGTTGACTTTGATTTGAGTGAGGGAGGGCTGTGCAAGGTCACCAATCTCACTTTCCTCTCCTGACTCTACATGGGAAGATGATACATGGAATGCCTAAGAAGTTTTTATTATTATGGCAGTAAGAAGGAGTTTATATAGACAGCTGGGTGGTGCAGTAGATAACATTTTCTGTATGAGGGAGACTCATGTTTCTGAGTTCAACTTGGGCCTAGCTATGTGACTCTGCTTGTCTCAGTTTTCTCATCTGTAAAATGAGCTTGAAAAGGAAATGGAAAGCCTCTCAAGTATCTTTGCCAAGAAAACCCGACATGGGGTCACAAAGAGACAGACACAACTGAAATGAATAAACAACCACAATATAGACAGAGAATATTAGTGGGAGTCAATTATGTTGGGATGAACTCAAAAAAAAATTGAAAGAATGAGAAAGAGGGAGGCCCTAGGAGAAAGGGAAAAGTAGAGGAAGAATGGGGGAAATGATTTCACACATAAGAAGTGGGCAAAAAAGAGCTTTTACAGTACAGGGGAAAGGAGGGGGGTGGCAGGCAACAAGGCAAGGGAAGATGAATACACCAAGCGGGGAATGGCAGAGGAAGAACAGGGGAAAATATATCATGTAATTATAGTGAACAGTCAGAAATATATACAAACAGAGGAAGGTTTGGGGGGCGTGGATGACACTTGAACTTTACTCTTTTCTGAACTGATCAAAGGAAGGAAACACATACACACACAAACTAACCAAAGAAACAGGAGTGAAAGAAAATAAAGGCAAAGGAACTTATGAGGAAAGTATTCAAAGAAAGGGATTAGTTTCAGGAAAAACAGCAGATTTGGGAAACAGAAAAGAAAAAGTCTAAGTAATCAGTAATTATAACTTGAAATTTGAATGGGATGAACTTGTCTTTAAAAAGGAAGAGGACAAGAGAATGGGTCAACAGAATCTCACCATATATGGTTCATAAGAAACACCTTTGAAACAAAGATGCAAACAAAATTAGAAGAAAGGGCTGGAGCAAAGTCTATTATACTTCAGTCAAAGTCAAAAAAAAGGTAGAAATGGTAATCATCATCTTTAAATAAAACAACAGCAAAAAGAGACTTAATTTTTAAAAATACACAGAGAAACTATTTTACTAAAAGGTACAACAGCCAATAAATTAATATCAGAAGTAAATATATTTACGCCAAATGGCATAGCATCAAAATACTTGAAGGAAAAGTTCAACGAGTTGTAGAGAATAATGGTAATACTATAATACAGGGGACCTGGACACCTCTCAGGCCTAGAAAATTTCACTAAAAATGAAATTTAAAAAGAAGTCAAGAATCTGAACAAATTTTAGAAAGATCAGATAAGATAGAACTCTGGACATCATGGAACAGAAATACAAAGGAGGGGATCTATTTCTCAACTCTATATGAAATAATCTTTACAAAAATGAACCCTATGACTAATGCATAAAAAACTCACAAACAAATGCAGGAGAAGAAATATTAAATCTATCTTGTACAACGAACAATTCAATAAAACTGAATTTAATAAAGACCCATTGACACTGTGATTAAAAATTAATTGGAGACTGAATAACTCAATCTTACATGGAGATCATTTAAAAAAATAAATCATGGGAATAATCAATAATTTCATCAAGTATTATGGCAACAAGAAGACAACATGTAAAAATTTGGGGGATGCAGTCAAAACACTGCTGAGGAGAAAATTTATGTCTCTAGGCAGTTTCATCGATGAAAGAAAAAAGGAAGATTAACATGTAACTGAAAAAACAGCTACTGCAAAACGAATGAAAAAATGAAATTAAAGAACATAACAGAAATCCTGATAATCAAAGAAGATATTAGTAAAACTGAAAGCAAAACTCCATTGAATCAATAAAAAAATTAGGAAGTGGTTAAAAAAACAATAAAAAAATATCTACTATGAACTAACTTGATTTGGAAGGCAGCTAGGTGGCAGAGCGAATAGAAAGCCAGACCTGCACTCAGGATGACTTATCTTCCTGATTAAAATCTGGTCTCAGATACTTATTAGCTGAGTGACCCTGGGCAAATCACTTTGCCTCAGTTTCCTCAGGTGTCAAATGAGCTGGAGAAGAAAATGGCAAACCACTCCATTATCTTGGCCAAGAAAACCTCAAATGGGGTTATAGAGATTCAGACACAACTGAAACAACTGAAAAACAACAAAAGTTGATTAGAAAAATAAAGAAGACATAATGACCAATATTAAGAATGAAAAAGATGAATTCACAAACAATGAAGAATAAAATAAATTGGTATCCACTATTTTCATCAAATATATGTCAATAAAACTGATAAACTAAATGAAGTAGATGACTAACTATTAAAATAAAAAATATGGATTTGGCCCAATTTGAGGAAAACTGACTAAGCCCAAAATAGTAACAGTGGTTTGCTTTTATACAGCATTTTAAGATTTTGAAAGCACTTTACAAATATTATTTCATCTCTATGATGATTTCAATGATTCTACTTCCTTAGGAAGTCTATGGGACGTTTGATGTTCCCTGCATTAATAATTCAGAAGTATCAGGATATGCTCCACAGGGCACAAACACACAGACATCACAATCATATCCTTCTTGATTCTTCCAATAAATACCGGAGGGTTGGTAATACAGTGGGAGTAACAATCTTAGTGGGGCAGAGTTGGTAAGAATAGGGGCATGGACAACATTAAGGATACAGTGGCATTGCTGGGGGCCCTGTAGTCCTACCCGGGATTTGCAGAAGGTCAATTCAGTTGTCTAGCTCTAATTAGCACACAGAGGTAATTCTGGTGGTAGTACAATTTGTGGGGTGTTTCTATAGCAAGGACTATATTGGTGTGGGCAAACTCTATCCTATGCCACCTGCAATTTAAAACAACTACAACTCTCACTTCTGCTCACCTTCCCTCACTCCGTAGCTCTAGCAGTAAGGACAAGTCAAGTCTCCAAGATGTCACCTCCCTCACATTGTCTATGGGGCCTCTCTGACTCTGAAATAAGAGTTGTGTTATGGGGGAATCTCTTACACAGCCTCTAAAGGGAGCCAGGGTGCCAGAGGAGTTCACGGCAGAAAAAGTGGTAGAGGACTTTCTCTGAAAGACTGTGACCACAAATTGTAAATCTTTTTTAAAAATACTTTCTTTTCTCCCCAAGTACATGTTAAAACAATTTGCAACATTCATTTTTTTCCATTTTTGAGTACCAAATTTTCTCTCTCTCCCTTACCTTCAGTGTCACATCTCCAAGAGTTTATTAGACATCTCAAATTGAATGTCAGGAAGACATCTTAAATGCAGCATATCCAAAGCTGAAATCATTTTCTTTCCCCAAAAACCCTCCTATCTTCACAACATTCCTGTTATTGTCAAGGGCACCATCATTCTCCCAGTCACCCAGGCTTATAACCTAGACATCATTCACTGTCTCTCATCCCCTTTATCCAATATGTTGACAGATCTTGTCATTTCTGCCTTTCTTGCATCTCTTTCCAGAAGAATCGAATGAGATCTGCACATATCCCCCAGGACAAAGTAGGAAGCTGGGACTTTTCAGAACTGGCACATCTGTAGACATAAGGGTAACACATGAGTTGCCCCAGTCATATTGAAATGAGAAAACTGGAGGACCCACCAAACACCTGGAGCCTCCATCCCTTCCCTTTTCTAGGAGGTTGACTGGCAGAAGAAGGATGCAGGCTTCCCAGGACCCTGCCCCTAGACACCATACTCCCTGCACCACCACCACCACTCACTGTCATCAAAAACCTGGTCACTTAAGCACTAGATCTGCTTCTATTTTTCAGCCTTCTCTCTAACTACTCTTCTAAACTTCCATCAAAACGGACTAATTTTTGCCTCAGCCCAAAACCTATGCCCTAAATACTATGGATGAATCAAGAAGACTGCCTCTGACAGGTGTGAGACCTTGGGCAAGTGATCTAACCCCTCTGACCCTGGTTTCCTTCAATCAACAAATACTTATAGTGTCTTCTATGTGTCAGGTACTGGGCTGGGCACTGGTGATCTAACTTTGAAGAATGAAACTCAAAATGAGCTTCCATTCTAATGGGAAAGGCCACAAATAAGTACATTAATACATACAGCATAAGCACAAGAGGAAAAACTAACAATATGTACAAAATAGTTAAATACAAAGTCGTTTGGGAATGAGAGCACTATAGACCTGGAGCCAGTAAGAGTCGATTTCAAATCCAGCCTCAGATACTTACTAGCTGTGTGACTCTGGGCAAGTTACTTAATCTCTGATTGCCTGAGTTTCCTCATCTATAAAGTGAGGATAATAACGGCATCTGTTTCATGGGGTTATTATGACAATCAGATGACATAATATTTGAGAAGTGTTTGGCAAATCTTAAAGAACTATAAAATGCTATCTTTTATAAATGCTAACTTCATTGTGAAAGGTCTCATACCTTAAGAAATGGAGTTGTCTGGTAGAAAAGCAGACTGGATTTGGAGTCAGTAAGGTCCTAGTGAAAGGAGGAAGATTGCCAGACAATTTTTCTGTTTAGAGAAGAAAACTGAGATCCAGAGAGGACCAATGATTTGCCCAAGGTTATGCAACTACTAAGTTACAAAGACTGAATTAGAACTCAAGTCCTTCCTCTCTGACTGTAAATCCCTGCTGTCTTCTCAAAGTATGAAGCTTTTCCCAATTCCTTGACTGTTAATGCACCTTCTCCCCAAACCCAAACTGATATTTGTACACCTTACATTGTACATATGTTATTTATTTCTCACTAGATTTATGATGCAAATATTTCCACGTTCAGTCATTGGAGCAGAGATGGTTTCAAGTCCAGAGATTCTTTCCATTCCCCTATCAACCTTTCTATGGGGTCAAGGACCAACACAGTCAGCATTGAGACTGTACTCCCATCTGAAACTTCGGAAGGGAATAAGAACTGGTTGCAAGCCCAAAGAGCATTCCTGGAAAAGCTGAAGGAGAATTTTTAAAACCAAATTAAAGAAATAAAAGAAAAACTGTCCAATAATTTTAAAAATATGAAAAAAGAAACCACAGAAGAATTTAAAAGGAAAATTGGACAAATGAAAAAAGAAGTACAAAACCTAACTGGAGAAAATAACTCCCTAAAAGGAACAGTTGGACAGATGGAAAAGGAGATGCAAAAGTTAACTGAAGAAAACAATTTGATAACAATTAGATTCGGACAAGTAGAAGCCAATGACTCTATAAGACATCAAGAATCAGTTAAACGGAATCTAAAGAATGAAAAGATAGAAGAAAATGTAAAGTATCAGGTTGGAAAAACAACTGACCTGGAAAATAGATCCAGGAGAGAAAAATTTAAGGATTATTGGTCTATCAGAAAGCCATGATGAAAAAAATATCTTGGGCAATATCTTCCAAGAAATCATCAAGGAAAACAGCCCAGAAGTCCTAGATGCAGAGGGTAAATAGTCATCAAAAGAATCCACCATTCACCTCCTGAAAGGGATCCTAAACTAAAAACACTAAGGAATATCATTGCCAAATTCCAGAACTATCAAAGAAAGGAGAAAATGCTTCAGGTAGCCAGAAATAAACCATTCAAATATCAAGAAGCTACAGTCAGGATCACATAGGACCTTGCAGCTTCTACATTAAAAGATCGAAAAAATTGGAATATGATATTCCATAAGGCAAAGGATCTAGGACTACAACCAAGGATCAATTACCCAGCAAAGTTAAGCATAATATTTCAAGCAAGGAGATGGACATTCAGTGAAATAAAGGCTTTCCAGACTTTCCTAATAAAGAGGCCAGAGCTCAATAGAAAATTCGATCATCAAACATAAGTCTCAAGAAAGGCATGAAAAGGTAAACAGGAGGAAAAAGATTTGCTATTCAATATGAACAAACTCTTTACATCCCTATAAGGGAAGATGATACTTAATAATCTTGAGAATTGTATATTTATCAAGATATATAAAAGGGATATAGAGAGAGCAGGTATAAAGTAAATGATGTGATGATAAAAATGTGATTTAAGGGTGCAAAGGGATTGTAACAGGAGATGTGAAAAGGAAGGGGCAGAAAATTGTAAATTACATCACAGAAAGAGGCACAAAAAATATATTATAGTAGAGGGAAAGAAGGGAAGAAGATGAGCATTGTTTGAGATTTACTCTCATCTGATTGGATTCAAGGAGGGAACAACAAACTTAGTTAAGTATAGAAATCTAACTAGCTCTATAGACAGTAGGAGAGGAAGGGGGAAAGAAAAGGAAGGGAAGACTAAAAGGGAGAGAAGAAGTAGTAAGGGAAAAGGAGAGTAAAAGGGGGGCTGAAAGAAGGAAGGGAAGACTGAGGGAGGTGGTGGGTCAAAAATTAAAACTCTATTGTGGAGGGGAAGGGAGAAGGGAGAACTAAAAGCACAAATGGGGGGAAGAGGAGGGAGGGAAAGACACAGATAGTAATCATAACTTTGAATGTGAATGAGATGAAGTCTTCCATAAAGTGGAGATGGATAGTAAAATGGATTAAAAACCATAATCCAACAATATGTTGTTTACAAGAAACATATTTGAAATGGGGGGATACACACAGGGTAAAGGTAAAAGGTTGGAGCAGAATATATTGTGCTTCATCTGATGTACAAAAAGCAGAGGTGGCAATCCTAATCTCAGACAAAATAAAAGAAGAAATAGGTCTAATCAAAGGAGATAAGGAAGGAAACTATATCCTGCTAAAAGGCACAATAGACAATGAAGCAATATCATTAGTAAACATATATGCTCCAAGTAGTATAGTATCCAAATTCTTAGAGGAAAAGTTAAGTGAGTTACAGGGAGAAATAGACAGCAAAACTATACTATGGGGGCACCTCAACCTCCCCCTCTCTGAACTGATAAATCTAACCTCAAAATAAGCAAGAAAGAAGTTAAGGAGGTGAATAAAAGTCTGGATACGGTAAATATTATAGATCCCTGGAAGAAAACTGAATGGGGATAGAAAAGAATATAGCTTTTTCTCAGCGGTACATGACACATATACAAAAATAGACCATGTACTAGGGCATAAAAGCCTCAGAATCTAGTGCAGAAAGGCAGAGATAGTCAATCCATCCTTCTCAGATCATAATGCAATAAAAATTATATGTAATGAAAGGTGATGGAAAGATAGACCAAAAATTAATTGGAAACTAAATAACCTAATCCTAAAGAATGAGTAGGGTTAAACAACAAATCATAGAAACAATCAACAACTTCATTCAAGAGAATGACAATAATGAGACAACTTACCAAATCTTACCAAAACTTACCAAAACTGTAAAAGCAGTTTTTAGGGGGAGTTTTATATCTTTGAATTCCTACATGAAATCAATAGAGAAAGAGGAGATCAGTGAATTGGGCATGCAGCTGAAAAAGTCAGAAAAATAACAAATTGACAATCCCCAAGTAAATACCAAATTAGAAATACTGAAAGCCAAAGGAGAGATTAATAAAATTGAAATTAAGAAAACTATTGAACTAATAAATAAAACCAAGAGTTAGTTTTGTGAAAAAAATCAATGAAATTGATAAACCTTTGGTCAATTTGATTTAAAAAAGAAAGAAGAAAAACAAATTACCAATATCAAAAATGAAAAGGGTGAACTAACCTCCAATGAGGAGGAAATTGTAATGGGACGAGTTTGAGCCAACCCCTGACCATCACAGGACACCACACTGAGAGCCTGCCTAGATAACCTGGGGGCTTGTCAGTAGGGGTGGAACTGGATGGATTTCAGGAGGAAGGGTCTTGTCTTTGTTGGCAACGTGGCAGTTCTTTGTCCAGTTCCGGATGTCCAGTGGAGAAGACACCCATATAAGGAATAGTGTTAGGTGATAAGTTCAATGTATAGGCTTAGGAATGTTCATGTAATTAAGACTATATATGCATGTGAGCTAGCTGGAATAAACGGAGCTCTCACCACCTTGTCTCCTGCCTCATTTCATTACTCACTAGATCAAGGCCTCTTGCTGGACAAGAGCCTTGGGTCGGGGTTTAGGGATCCCCGTAATGGTCTAGGGGAACCCAACAGGAAATCAAAACAATAATTAGAAATCACTTTGCCCAACTGTATGCCCATAAATTCGACAATCTAAATGAGATGGATGATTGTTTTTTAAAATATAAATTGCCCAGATTAACAGAAGAGGAAGTTGAATACCTAAATAACCCCATCTCAGAAAAAGAAATTGAACAAGCCATCAATGAACTCTCTAGGAAAAAAATCTCCAAGCTGGATGGATTTACAAGTGAATTCTATCAAAACATTTGAAGAGCAGTTAATTCCAATACTATATAAACTATTTGGGAAAATTGAGGGGAAAGGAGTCCTACCAAATTCTTTTTATGATACAAATATGGTTCTGATACCTAAAGCAGGAAGAGCCAAAACAGACAAAAAAAAATTATAGACCAATTTCTCTAATGAATATAGATGCAAAAATTTTAAATAAGATATTAGCAAAAAGAATACAGCAACTTATCACAAGAATAATACATTATGATTGAGGGATAGAAGGGAATGGAATAGGATATTCCAGAAGTCAAAGGAACTAGGACTGAAGCCAAGAATCACCTACCCAGCAAAACTGAGTATAATACTTCAGGAGAAAAAATGGTCTTTCAATGAAATAGAAGACTTTCAAATTTTCCTGATGAAAAGACCAGAGCTGGAAAGAAAATTTGACTTTCTAACACAAGAATGAAGAGAACCATAAAAAGGCGAACAGCAAAGAGAAATCATAAGGGACTTACTAAAGTTGAACTGTTTACATTCCTACATGGAAAGACAATATTTATAACTCTTGAAACATTTCAGTATCTGAGCACTGGGTGGGAGTACACATACACACACACACACACACATGCACACACGCACACATACATAGAGACAGAGTGCACAGAGTGAATTGAAGAGGATGGGATCATATACTAAAAAAAAAAAAATGAAATCAAGCAGTGAGAGAGAAATATTGGGAGGAGAAAGGGAGAAGTTATATGGGACAAATTATCTCTCATAAAAGAGGCAAGCAAAAGACTTATTAGTGGTGGGATAAAGAGGGGAGGCAAGAGAAAAACATGAGGTCTACTCTCATCACATTCCACTAAAGGAAAGAATATAATGCACACTCATTCTGATAGGAAAACCTATCTCATAATACAGGAGAGTGGGGGACAGGGGCACAAGCAGGAAGGGGGGGAGGATAGAGGGGAGGGTATGGGGAGGAGAATGCAATACGAGGTCGACACTCATGGGGAGGGAAAGGACCATAAGAAAATAGAAGTAATGGGGGACAGGACAGGATGGAAGGAAATATAGTTAGTCTTATACAACACAACTAGTATGGAAATCATTTGCAAAACTAAACAGATATGGCCTATATTGAACTGCCTGTCTTCCAAGGGGAAGGGGTAGAGAGGGAGGGAGCTAAAGAAGTTGGAACTCAGCGTTAGGACCAAATGTAATGTTCTTACCACTGGGTAACAAGAAACACAGGTTAAGGGGTCAAGAAAGCTATCCGGCCCTACAGGACAAAAGAGAAGATGGAGACAAGGGCAGGGAGGGAGGATAGAGGAGAGAGCAGATAGGTCACAGGGGCAATTAGAAAACTTGGGTCTGGGGGGGTGGGGGGGAAAAAAGGGAGAAAATTTGTAACCCAAAATTGTGTGAAAATAAATGTTAAAAGTTTAATTTAAAAAAAAAACTTTTTTTATATTAAAAAAAAAAAAAAGAATAATACATTATGATCAGGTAGAATTTCTACCAAGAATGCAGGACTGGTTCAATATTAGGAAAACTATTAGCATTATTGATCTTATCAACAACAAAACTAACACAAACCACATGATTATCTCAACAGATGCAGAAAAAGCTTTTGACAAAATACAACACCCATTCCTATTGAAAACACTGGAGAGCATAGGAATAAATGGAACTTTCCATAAAATAATAAGCAGTATCTACCAAAAACCTTCCGCAAGCATTATATGCAATGGGGATAGGCTAGATTCATTTCCAATAAAACAGAAGTGAAAGAAAGATGTCTATTATCACCACTATTATTCAGTATGGTACTAGAAATGTTAGCTGGAGCAATAAGAGAAGAAAAAAATTGAAGGAATTCGAATAGACAAAGAAGAAACTAAATTTTCACTCTTTGTAGATGATATGATGGTGTGCTTAGAGAATCCCAGAGAATCAAGTAAAAACTACTTGAAATGATAAAAAACTTTGGCAAAGTTGCAGCTTCCAAAATAAACCCACATAAATCATTTACATTTCTACATATTATGAACAAAGCCCAACAGCAAGAGATAGAAAGAGGAATTTCATTTAAAGTTACAGTAAACACTATAAAATATCTGGGATTCTACCTGCCAAAACAAACCCAGGCACTATATGAACACAATTACAAAGCACTTTTCCCACAAATAAAGTCAGATCTAAGTGGGAAAACATCAGTTGCTCATGGGTAAGCCAAGGTAATATAATAAAAATGACAATTGTACCTAAATTAATTTACTTATTCAGTGCTATACCAATCAAACTATCAGATAATTATTTTCTAGAGCTAGAAAAAATAATATAAAAATTCATCTGGAAGAACAAAAGGTACAGAATATCAAGGGAATTAATGAAAAGAAATGCTAGGGAAGGTGGCCTAGCCCTACCAGATCTCAAATTGTCTTATAAAGCAGCAATTATCAAAATCACTTGGTACTGGCTAAGAAACAGAGGGGTAGACCAGTGGAATAGGTTAGGTACTCAAGACACAGCAGTCAATGAATATAGCAACCTACTGTTTGATAAACCCAAGGACCTCAGCTTCTGGGATATGAACTCATTGTTTGACAAAAATTGCTGGGAAAACTAGATAACAGTGTGCAGAAACTGGGCCTTGACCAATGCCTGACACCATACACAAGAATAAAGTTCAAATGAGTACATGATCTAGGTATAAAAATTGATACTACAAACAAATTAGTGGAGCAAGGAATAGTGTATTTATCACATTTATGAAGAATGGAGAAGTTCTTGGCCAAACAAGAGACAGAAAACATTATGAAGTGCAAAATGGATAATTTTGATTTCATTAAATTGAAAAGTTTTTGCACAAACAAACCCAATGCAACTGAGATTAAGAGGGAAGCAGAAAACTGGGAAAGAATTTTTGCAACTAGCGTCTGTGATAAAGATCTCATTTCTAAAATAAATAGAGAACTGAGTCAAATGTACAAGAATACAAGTCATTCCCAATTGATAAATGGTCAAAGGATATGAACAGACAGTTTTCAGAGGAAGAAATTAAAGCTATCTATAGTCATATGAAAAAATACTCTAAATCACTATTGATTAGAGAGATGCAAATCAAAACAACTCTGAGGTACCACATCACACCTATCAGATTGGCTAACATGACAAAACAGGAAGATGATAAATGTTCAAGAAAATGTGGGAGAGTTGGAAGACTAATTCATTATTAGTGGTACTGTAAGCTGATCCAACCATTCTGGAGAGCAATTTGGAAGTATGCACAAAGGGCTACAAAAATGCACGTGCCCTTTGACCCAGCAGTCAAAATCGCTTCTAGGACTACATCCCAAACAGATCATAAAAACAGGACAGTCCCATATGTACAAAAATATTTATAGCAGCTCTCTTTGTGGTGGCCAAAAACTGGAAATCAAAGGGATGCCCATCAATTGGGGAATGGTTGAACAAGTTGTGGTATATGAATGGTTTAACACTTGCCAATGTTTCAAGTGAACTGAAACTGTTGGAGCAATTGGCATCGGATATAAATACTCAAGGGACAAAAAAATTAATACCCGAGAATTTTGTTTCTGACATGATGCAATTTTTTGGTCAGTCCACCTCATTGTTTAAATAGTTAGGTCCGTTGTTGTCAGGAGGTGTTGTTATTTTGATTGTTATATGCCTTATACCAGCATGTCTCAAATGTGCCCTACGAACTGGAAAAGATACAATGTGGATGCTTACTGAAAATCAACTCTAGATGAGAGATGTACAAACCCGTGAAGGTCATCGGGTCTAAAACAAAAAGGGGAAGTTGTAAGGGGCGCTGACCGCCACACCATCTGGGACACCACACTGACGGACATCAGGTAAACTGAGTCCATAGCAGGGAAGGGTGAACAAGATGGCGCTGGAAGGGACGACCCCACCCCTGGTTTGTGTTCGTTACTATAGTTTCGGGTTTGTTTGTGTGTGTTACCATGGTTCTTTGGGCTGATTGGCAGAAACTATATAATCAGAGTGCTTGCTTGAATAAATCGGAGTTGCTTCATGACCCGCTCTCCCGCCTCATCTTTTTACTCGAGAGCTCCACAGGAGGACTAGCAGCCTGCTGGCCAGGCATAAGACTTGCTCCTCTCAGTGTGCTATGCTGTTACCATAGCATCAGAGGGGCCTGGAAACTCTTGTATGAACTCATGCTAAGTGGCAGAAGCAGAACCAGGAGAACTTTGTACACAGCAACAACCACAGTGTGCAAGGACTTTTTCTGGTTGATTTGGTCCTTCATAATAATTCAAGGACCTAAAAATTCCCAATGAACTTTTGAGGCAAAATGCCTTCCACATTCAGAGAAAGAACTATGGAAATGAATCACAGAATGAAGTAGACCATTTTCTTTTGTGTAACAAAAAAAATTAATTGGAGACTGAATAATTCCATTCTACACATGGATCAGGTAAAAAACAAATCATAGAAATGATCAATAATTTCATCAAAGATAATGGCAACAATGTAAAAATTTGGAGGATACAGCCAAAACATTGCTGAGGAGATAATTTATATATCTAGGCATTTTCATCAATAAAAAGAAAAAAAACATTACTGAATTGAACATGTAACTCAAAAAACAACCACTGGAAAAAATAAATTTAAAAATGAGAGTAAATAGCATAATAGAAATCCTGATAATTAAAGAAGAAATTAAGAAAATTGAAAGCAAAACAACCACTGAATCCATAAATAAAATTAGGAGGTGGTTAAAAAAATTAAAACAATAAAATTCTAACTAACTTAATTTGGAAAACAGCTAGGTGGAAGAGGGTATAGAGGAGCAGTCCTGGAATCAGGATGACTCATCTTCCTGAATTAAAATCTGGTCTCAGACATTTATTTACCTGAGTGACCCTGGCCAAGTCACTTACCTCTGTTTGCCTCAGTTTCCTCATGTGTAAAATGAACTGAAGAAGGAAATGGCAAACCACTTTATTACCTTTGCCAAGGAAACCCCAGATGGGATCATAAAGAGTCAGATACAACTGAAAAGCAACAAAATTTGATTAAAAAATAAGGTAGACACAATTACCAATGTTAAGAATGAAAAAGATGAATTCACAAACAACGAAGAATAAAATAAATTGTTAGGGACTATTTTCATCAGTTGAATGTCAATAAAATTAAAAACTAAATGAAATAGATGACTATGAAAATAAAAAATATGGATTTGGCCCAATTTGAGTAAAAGAAATTGAATAAGCCCAAAATAATAATAACAATGGTTTCATTTATACAGCATTTTAAGATTTTTAAAGCACTTTACAAATATTATTTCATTTTTATCCTCACCATAATCCTCAGAGGCGCTACATCAGATGAAAAAAAATATGGCTGAGAGTTTAAGAGAGTCACACAGCTAATAAGCGTCTGAGGGTCTGTATGAACTCAGGACACCTGACTCCAGGCCCAGTGTTCTACCCATTGCACCACTCAACTGCATAAGCTCTCTCTCTCTCTCTCTCTCTCTCTCTCTCTCTCTCTCTCTCTCTCTCTCTCTCTCTCTCTCTCTCTCACACACACACACACACACACACACACACAAACACACACACACACACACACGAGGTGAATTTATAAGTAAATTCTATCAAATATTTAAAGAATAGTTCATTTCAATATGACATACACTTTCAAAAACTGAGAAAGAAGGGTATTAACATAATACAAATATCGTCTTGATACCTAGATAAGAGAAAGTTAAAACAGAGGGGTGGAAATTTAGAGAACAACATACCTAATGAACATTGTTGCAAAACTCTCAGGAAGGAGTCTGTAACAACATCTCACAAAGATTATACACTATGACCAGAGGGATTTATGAGTTGTAAATTCATCCCACAATTCTGGAGACCAATTCGGAACTCTGCCTTAAGCAAGCTGGCAGAAGCTATGTATAGAGTAAACACTATACCAAGAAAAGCTCCAAATGGGTATATGATTTAGTCATGAAGACTGAAATCAGAAGCAAATTAGTAGTGCATGGAATAAATTGCCCATCAGATCCATGGGTAGGGGAAGAGTTCATTACCAAGAAAGAGCATCACAGAAGATAAAAATAGATAATTTTGATGCAAATACATAAAATTAAACTTTTTTCACAGATAAAAATAAAACAAGGCACCTAAATTAGATGGCAAGCAGATAAATAGAAAAAAATCTTTGGATCTAGTTGCTTTAATAAAGATCTCATTTTTAAGTAAATGACTCAAATTTATAAGAAAAACAGCTTTTACACAATTGGCAAATGGTCAGATGATATGAACAGGCAGTTTGATCTTCTCAACAATCTTGGCAGATAGGTGCTCTTGTTATCCTCATTTTACATTTAAGGAAAATGAGGCAAACAGAGGTGAAGTCACTTACCCAGAATCAAATAGTTAGTAGATGTCTGAGGCAGAATCTGTCTTGTGACTACAGACCCAAGCTTAATCTGCTTCACCACCTAGTTCCCCCTAAGGACATAAACAAGCACTTTCAGAGGAAAATATCCAAGCTATCAAGAGGAATATGAAACAGGATGCTCTAAATCATTAATAATAAATAATTAGAGAAAGGCAAATTAAAACCACATTCATTAGACTGGCAAAGTTAGCCAAAAAGGTGAAAGATGAATGTTGCCAAAATCAGATCCATCAATGTTGTTGGGACTTTGAACTGAACCAGACATTCTAGAAGGAAGTTTGGAATTAGACCCCAGAAGTATTCAGCTGTGTATACCCTTTGAAACAGAGGTACCAAAACTAGATCTAGACTGCTCCAAAGAAAGTGAAGGAAAAAGGAAAAGGATCCATACATGCAAAAATATTTAAGGTGCCTCTTTTTTAAAAAATTTATTTTTTTATTTTTTCCCAATTTCATGTAAAAATAGTTGTCAACCTTATTATTTTTTTTTAAGTTTGAGTTGCAAACTCTCTCCCTCCCTTTCTCTCCTACCCTCTCCTTGAGGAAACAAGCAATTTGATACAGATTACACATGTATAATCATGCGAAACATATTTCTATTAGTCAGGTTGTAAAAGAAAACAAGCACAAAAAAGAAAAAGAGAGTTTAAAAAAGTACTCTTCAAAAAAAGTATTCTTCAGTGTGCAGACTTCCATCACTTCTTTCTTTGAAAGTGAATGGCATTTTTTATCATAACTTCTTCAGAATTATCTAAGTCTTTCACAGCTGATCATCACACAATATTGCTGTTACTGTATACAGTGTTCTCCTAGTTCTGTTCATTTCACTTTGCATCAGTTCATGTAAGTCTTCCCAGGTTTTCTGAGAGCATCCTGCTCATTATTTCTTATAGCACAACTGTATCCCATCACAATCATATACCATAACTTGTTCAACCATTTACCAATTGATGGACATCCCCTCAATTTTCAATGCTTTGCCACCACAAAATGAGTAGAGTAGCTCTTTTTAAACTAGCAAAGACTTGAAAACTGAGGGGGTACCCATCAGTTGAACAATGGCTTGAACAAGTTTTGGAATATAACTGTGCTGTGAGAATGGGATGGTTTCAGAGAAACCTGAAAAGACTTGTATGAACTAATGTACAGTAAAGCAAGCGAAACCAGGAGAACAATTTAGACAACAGCAATAATACTTTAAAGATGATCCAAATTTGAAAGTGTGAGGAACTCTAATCAGCACAATGACCAAGCATGATTCTATAGGATGAGTGATGCAACAGGCACCCACCTTGTGATAGACAGGTGATAGAATCAGAGTGCAGATATTTATCTACATACATATACATATACATTTGTATATATATATATACATATATATATATATATATATACATATGGACAGTACAAAGGTATAAATTTGTTTTGCTTAACTATACATGTTTCTAATAGAGGTTTTGTTTTCTTGCTTTCTCAGTGGGAATTGGGGTGAGGTGAAGAGGGGAGAAGATGAATCTTCATGAAAACATAATAAAATTTCAATTTTCTAAAGAGTTGATAGGGTAAAAAGTAAAAAGACAACAAAGAATGTGGAGACTCACCAAAGGGGCTACCAAATATCCCTTTTCCCTTCCCCTGCCAGGGAAAGGGTCACACTCAAGAGACTACACCCTAAGCAATTCACTTCAAACTAGGGGGCATCCCCATGCTAATTTCTTGACAGAAATGGTTCAGTTTTGTTTCAATTTCAGTGGAGTCAGGCCCAGGATTTCCTCAAACCATCACTGCTATCTGTTGATCCAAATATACCTCTAGGTAATCCCAGGTTAAGCTGGCATCTGCAATAGAGAATAAAAAACTAACAAACAAACCCCAAATTTGAGGGAGAGGATTTCCTTCTAACCTCAGAATCCTATCCTTATCATTAACTGTCTTCATATAGGTTACCTCCAGTATCACATTTCCAATTTTTTATTAGATATCTAAACTGGATGTCAGGTAGACATCCAAAATGCATCATATGCAGAAATGAACTCATTATCTTGTCCCCAAAACCCTCCTATCTTCCCAACATCCCTGTTATTGTCAAGGGCACCGTCATTCTCCCAGTCATCCAGGCTTACAACTTAGGCATTATTCATTCTCTCTCATCCCCCTTATCCAATCTGTTGGCAAATCTTGTCATTTCTGCCTTTCTTACATCTCTCTCCAGAAGAATCTAGTGAAAGTTGTACATATCCACCAGGACAAAGTAGGAAGCTGAGACCTTTGGGAATTGCCTCATCTCTGGACTTAAAAGTACCAAATGAGTTGTCCCAGTCATATTGAAAGGAAAGAAACTGGGGGACCGATCAGGCACCTGGAACCTCCATCTCCTCCCTTTTCTAGCAGGTTGACTGGAAGAGGAAGGATGCGGCTTCAAAGCACCCTGCCCCTAGACACTATACCTCCTCCACAATCACCCACCATTATTAGCAAAGCCCTGATCACTTAAGCCCTAGATCTACTTCTACTTTTCAGCCTTCTCTCTTATTTCTCTACCGGACTTCCATAAAAATGATCACTTTCTGCCTCAGCCCAAACCTATGCCCTGAATACTATGGATGAATCAACATGCCTCTGACAGGTGAGAGATCTTGAGCAAATGATCTAACCTCTCTGAGCCTGTTATCTTTAATCAGTCAATAAATAAGTCAACAATTATGTATCATGTCTACTGCATGTCAGGCACTGGGCTAGGCACTTCTGATCCAAGTTCCAAGTATGAAACTCAAAATGAGGTTACATTCTAATAGGAAAGGCAACAAGTAAGTATATTACTCTATATACCATAAGCACAGGAGAAAGAAATACAAACATGCACAAAATAGTTAAACACAAAGTAGTTTGGAACTGAGAGCACTAAAGGCCTAGAACCATTAAGACTAAAATTAAAATCTAGCCTCAAACACTTACTAGCTGTGTGACTGAGCAAGTTGCTTAACCTCTGCCTGCCTCAGTTTCCTCATCTATAAAATGAGGATAATAATGTCACCTACTTCATAGGGTTGTAGTGACAATCACATGAGACAATATTTGAGAAGTGTTTGGCAAATCTTAAAGCACTGCAAAATGCTATGTGTTATAAATGCTAACTTCATTGTGAAAGGTCTCATCCCTTAAGGAGTGTGGTCTGGTAGAAAAGCAAGCTGTATCTGGAGTCGGAAGACTCCCACATAAGTTTTATGTTTAGCAAAGTAAACTGAGGCCCAGAGAGGATCAATGATTTGCCCAAGGCTGTACAACTACTAGAGTCTGAATTAGAACCCAAGTCCTTCCTCTCTGGCTCCAAATCCCTCTGTTTTCTCAAAGAATGAAGGCTTTCCCAATTGCCTGGCTGTTAGCGCACCTTTGCATGCACTAGCAAAACCACTCTGTGTTTAAATACTTTGTATACGTGTTATTTATTTCTCACTAGATTTGATATAAATATTTCTATTTTCAGTCTTTGAGAGCAGAGATGGTTTCAAGCCCAGAGATTCTTTCCACTCCCCAGTCAATCTTTCTACTCTGTGGGGGGAGAAATGGAGAAAAACAATGTCAAATCCCAGCTCGACCCCTTATGAGCTGTTCAGCTTTGGGCAAGTCACTCACCCTCTATGGTTCTCAGTGGTCTCATTTGTAAAAAGAGGGAGTTGGGTTGGATGACCTTGAAGGTCCCTTCCCCCTTTAAATTGAAGATTGTCTATGATCTATAACAGAGGTCCAATGAAGTTCACAACAGTGCTGGGGAAACCAGATTAAAATGCAAATGGTAAATATTTAACAAAATAAAAAAAATACACTACAACATAGTTAATATTATTATATATTTTTCTAATTCAATACGCAGCAGGCTGAGATCTTTACCAGGGCTGACACCAATGATCTAGAAAATGAGAGCAAAAAGCATTCTGGTACAATAGGAAAACCACTGGGCTTGAAGGACCTGGGTTTGAAACCTGTTTCTACTATTTACTACCTACATATTCTTGAGCAAGTCTCTTGGCCTCTCCAAGTCTCAGCTTGTTCATCTGAAAAAAGAATGAGTGGTAGACTTAATGACCTGTGCAGTCTATTTCAGGGTTAAATCTATGATCCTATGAGCCAACTCTTCCACCTTCATAAATACATCTCATTCTAGGAGATAAGGATCTTCTCCTGTGAATTGTTAACAGCCCCAAATATCTTGAATGCCTTCTTGAAATGGCTTGGAGGGAAAGAGGTGGTGTACATTGGAGAATAATCCACGAATATCTTCTTTGGTGCCCTTCCTATCAGCATCTGTAGAAAGAGGAGATTCTTCAGTTGAAATGATTTTAAAAGCCATTGGGGAATCCCAGGCTCATCCCCCAGGGCTAAATTTCTAAGGATATAAATTAGACCCTAGCGAAAGAAGGGTTATTGGCCAAAGAAGAAAAATGACAGACTTCAGGATCATGCTTCCTCTGCTCTTTCTGGGACTGATTGAGGTTAAAGCTACTAACAACCAAGGACTGTCTTATTTTGACGCCCTAACAATTGCTGTCACATATTTCAATGAAGAGACTAACGAGACAAATTCCTTTTGGTTAACTGCAGCTGAGCCCCAGCCTCACTGGGTGAGTACTTGGGAGGAACAAGAAGAGAGAACTGGGAACTGGGAACTGGACTCTGGCACAGAGTTCCATGATTACAGGTCTAGGGATAGAGGGGACCTTAAAGGGATTCTTAGGGGAGAGGGTGGTCAGGGATAGATTTCAGGGAGTCTATAAATTTGAATGAGAAAAACAATATGTTCACTGACCTTGGATTTCCTTTGTAATCTTATGTAGTTTATTTTGTGCATTTAAAAATATTTTTCTCAGAAGGATACCATAGGCTTCCCTAAACTGTCAAAGAGGCCTATGAGACACATCTCTTGCTCTAGCCCAATCCCCTTTATTTTACAGACAAGGAAACTGAGTTCCAAAAAGCTCAAATGACATATTGGGTCACTCAGATAAGCATTAGAAGTGGAATTTGAACCCCAGGTTCTCAGATTCCAAAGTCACTGACCAGTTCTTTTGTACTGTAAGATACAAAATGGAATAGAGGCAGAGTCCCTGATCTGGAAATAAGAATAATTGTTACTTTTTTCTATAGTGTTTCCCTCTTGACAAGATACCTTGCATTTACCTGCCCTCCTAATGTAACCCCTGAGATATGAGCAATAGACTGGGATCAGGACCCCTGCTTTACAGAGAGGAAACTTAAAGTACTCAATGGTCATGCAGGTAGTAATGAAGAGATCCAACATTTGAACACAAGTCTCCTGACTACAAATTTAGTGACTCAGAGAGGCTAGAGCTAGAAGCAACCTCAGAGATCTTCTAGTCTGAGGCTTTCCTTTTACAGATGAGAAAACTGAAGCCAAGATGGTGGATATTCAGGCGTTATGGGAAAGAACCAAGATTTACTCTTCCATCAGGGCCTAGTGATCTTTCTCCTACATAGCAGCTGCCTGGTGAATCCAGTTTAATTCCTTAATTGTCCATCTCAGGGTGGGAAGGCAGCAAATCATAGAAAGTGGAAGGTGGCTATGGGCCCTTCTCCAGTGGCCTCTATTAGCATAATTCCCAATGGCAGATTCTAGTCCCCACTCAGGCACAGATTGGTAATAGGTTCTTGTGCAAGTTCTTTTTTACTTTTTAAGATATGTTCCCTTCTATAACAACCCAATCAGGTCAAATTAAGAAACTTTTATTCAGCACCTACTGTGTGTCAGGCACCACGCTAAGTGCTGGTAGAGATTACAGACAGTTCTCACTTCCCTGAGTGGCCGGATTAGTTTATGCAGCCCATTCCCTCCCCAGGGGAGCTGGGGTGGCTCCACCCTCTCCAGGGCTCTACCCTTCCTAAGTTACAGGGGCTTAGGGCACCGCAGCAGGATGGGTATCAGTGCCTGGGGATCCCCACCCCAACCTGCTACCTCCTTCCCACACCCACCCAACATGCAACCCCAGCCTGAGCACCTTCAGCGCCTGGGGCAGAGGACCTCTCCCTAAGAGGAGGCCACCCCATCCCCACCTCCAGCCACAGCTGGACCCAAATTTAGGGGACAAAACTCTTTGTATTATGCCCTCCTCCCATTTATAGACGAGGATACTGAGATACGGGGAAAAAAAGGAAATGAGGAAAAACTGGCTAATAAACTCTCCCAGCACTGGCAGTCTTCAAGCAGAAGCAGACTGGCCTCTGCTCAGGGAGGCTGCAGAGGATGTTTCTCTGCAGTTTGGCTTAAATCACCTCTGAGGACGCTCCTAAATCTGGGTCCGTGACTTGTTGAAGGTCTTAAACATATGAAGAGACAGAGCAGACATTAGAACCTGAGTCCCATAGTTCAATGAGCTTCTCAAGAGAGCAGACTGAGTACCTACCCCTTCCCTACTGTAACATTGTGAGGGTAAAAGGGGACTTGGAGACAGCTGACAAATGCCTTGAATTGTTCTCCTCCTGGTGTCTAGAACAACACGTCCAGAGAACCGCACTATCTGAGTTTTACTGCCAAAGAGACCAACTGCCAGACGACAGAAAACCTCACCCCTATCACATGTGCCTTCAAAAAAAATGGGGTAAGAGTCACATTTCTCCTCCACCCTTTCGAATCCCCTCTCCGCTTCCCCTGCCTTCCCTCCAAACTCACTTCTTTCTCCCTCTGCCTGCCTCCTCCCTGCCTCCTCCCTGTCTCTCTCTCTCTCTCTCTCTCTCTCTCTCTCTCTCTCTCTCTCTCTCTCTCTCTCTCTCTCTCTCTCTCTCTCTCTCTCCCCTCTCTCTCTCTCTCTGTCTCTCTCTCTGTCTCTCTCTCTGTCTGTCTGTCTCTCTGTCTCTCTCTGTCTCTCTTTCTCTCTGCTCCTCCCTCCATTTCCCTCTGTCTCTTCCTGTCTGTCTTAGTCTCTCCCTTCTGTCTACTCTCTCTCCTCTTCCTTTCTCCCCCTCATTTCTCCTCTTCTCTTCTCTTCTTTCCATCTTCTATTTTAACATTAAATGAAATACTTACAGCATTTATTAACATAAGCAATTATATTAGTAATAGTAATAAGACCTCTGAAAGTTCTGAAGCAGATTAAAATATAACTTGAAAATATTTAACAAAATAAATTAAAAAAACAATAGATAGGTAGTTATATTTTATAACTGTCAATAGAAGGCCCATATGGATTCTTAAGTATGACTTAGTGGTCCCCATTTCTTTTTCAGTCTGATACCACTGGGCTACATGAACCCCAAGGTCCCTTCCAACACTAAGTCATAGGATTCTAATGTGGTAAGCAGGGAGACAAGAGTCCTGGGGACCTATAATTGGGGGTAGGATGTAAAAGAGGAGTGGAGCATGTGTGGACCCTGTATTTCCCATTTTCCCCATGTGATTGAAGCCTAAAGCTTCCATACCAATCTCTCTCTCTCTCTCTCTCTCTCTCTCTCTCTCTCTCTCTCTCTCTCTCTCTCTCTCTCTCTCTCTCTCTCTCCCCCTCCCCCCCATTCTCTGCAGAAGGAGAAATACTGTCAGGGAGTAATCAAGGCCATCAATGAGGAGGAAGCTAACGTGTGGGTCAAATGTGTGCCCCTAGCAAGTCGGGCGGTAAGTGGTCCCCGATGCCATTCTTGGCCCTAGAGCAGCAAGTAGAGCAGTCCAATAGGGATAGGGAAGGGGCAATTGGGAAAATGCTCAAATCATCAGCTATAATTAATCAATTAACAAATGTGTTTTGGTGGTGAACACTAAACCTGGGTTTGATTCCCGCATATGCCACTGATTGTCTGGATTACTTTGGGCAAGTCATTTAACTTTTTCTAAGCCCTCAGTTTCCTCATCTGTCAAATGAGGGTGTTGGACCAAATAATTTCTTGTACCAAATCTCATACGCAGTAAGAAACCCGGAAATGTGAAGGGCTGGATGATCATTACAGACAAAATAGATAGGAGTCCAAAGGATGAAAACAGAGGTGTGGGCTGGAAGGTTTGGGGAAGAAGGAGGATTTGAACTGTCTTGAAGTAGAGAGTACAACCCAGTATGACAAACATTTGTTAAACACCTGCTGCATAGAAAATGCAGTTAAAACTGTAGGCAGTGGCGTTAGAAAATTTAGATTAGACTAAGTCCCTGGTCTCATGAAGTTTATAGTTTGGAAGGGGGACAAAACCATAAGATGATACAAGTGGATGAGAAAGAGATGAAACAGAGTCCCTAAAACAGCTTTTTGAGGTGGTAAAGAATTAGAAATTGAGGGGATGTCCATCAGTTGAGGAATGACTGAACAAGTTATGGCATTGAATGTAATGGAATACTATTGTGTTATAAGAATGATGAGCAAGATGATTTCCGAAAAACCTAGGAAGATTTCTATGAACTGATGAAAGCTGAAGTGAGCAGAATCAGGAGTTTATTGTACACAGTAACAGCAATATTGTAGGATGATCAATAGTGAATGGCTTAGCTCTTCTGGGCAGTACAGTTATCCAGGACAGTTCTGAAGGATTTATGATGAAAAATGCTATTGACCTGCCGAGAAAGAACTGATGAAATCTGAATTCAGATCAAACATACTTTTTTTACTTTATTTTACTTGGTTGGTTGGTTTGTTTTTTGGTCTGTCTTCTTTTGCAGCATGGTTAATATAGAAATAAGTTTTGCAGGACTACATACAGATAATTTATACCTAATTGCTTACTTTCTCAAGGAGTAGGCAGAAAAGGGAGGCAGGAAGAGAATTTGGAACTCAAAATCTTAAAAAACAAGTGTTTAAAAAATCTTATATATTATTGAGAAAGAAATAATATGACGCAGAAGCAGAGAGCACACTATCCTAGGAAAGGCAGAATCCTTAGAGGTTCCAATACTACAAATTCCTAAATTCCAACTACAGGTTCACCAAAGAGTAATTTCCACAGAAGCAAAGTAGAATCAAAAAGAACCTTGGTCTGGGAGTCAAAAGCCCTGGGTTCCAGTCCTACTTTAGATGCTTATTAGCTCTGTGACTCTAAACAGGTGACTTCCTCCTCTGAGCCAGTTTCCTCATCTGGGAAATAGGGACAATAGCATTTCCACACCTCCCTCACTAGGTTTGTAAAACTAGGGAAATGGGAGTTATTACCACTATCCTCAAAATATGAAACCTCAATTCTTTATCCTGCAGGCTGTCTGAGCCAAAAGAGGGATCCTTGAATTACTGGAAAATGTCACGAAGACAATGGTAAATGAGGCAGTTAAAACGGGTGTTTCTGCAGTTCTTGAAAAGAACAATGTATCTCCTTCTGAGAATAACCAATAAGGAGTATTGCACCTGATGTTACAAAGGTCTGAGTTCAAATCCATCCTCAGACACTTACTAACTGTGCAATCCTGGACAAGACACTTAGCCTCTGTTTATCTCATTCTACTCAAAAGTCCATTAGAGAAAATATTGGCACCTACATCCCAGGGCTGTTGTGACAATCCAATGAGATAACATTGGTGCTGGATAAATGCTCATAGCCTTTCTTGCCTTTATATGTAAATAAAGATGTCATTTTGGAACCCAGTCTGGTATTTGGGGGTTTTTTGCTTGTTTTCATTTCCCCTTTGAAAACATAGTAACTTATTTTCTTTGTCCTTTATGGAGTACCTTCACATGATCTCACATGATCCTTGCCAGGAGATTAAGCAAGATGGTGAGGCCAGGAGAGACCTGGCCAAATGAGAGCTAGTTGAAAGAACTGAGGAATTTTAGTCTGAAGAAGGAAAAACTTTCTGGGAATGAGATTCTTGTCTTCAATGATCTGAAGGGTAGTCATGATGGATTAGACTTGCTGTCCTTGACTCTCCTCAATGGGGAGAAATTATAGAGAGGAGGGTCTGGGCTAGATGGAAAGAAAAATCTGGAAATTAGAACTATCTCAAAAAATCATTGGTTGTCTTATAGGTAAAGAGTTCCTTATCAAAGAAGGTCTTTAAATGGAGACTGGATGCCTGCTAGTCTACACTGCTGTAAAGGGGAGGAGAGTGTGGACTAAGCTGATTTATGAGGTCCAGCGCAAGTAGGCAGAACAGGGATGATTGTCCCATTTTATAGATGAAACAGGCAAGTCCTGGAAAACTTTTCATAAGCAATTTGCTTTAGCAAAGGAGATGAGGACTTTCCATAGTACTGTAAGTACTGTACTATTTAGTATATAGCACACGGTACATAAGTATTACAAATACTGTAAGGAGGGAGTTGGCTAGCAAGGTGGCAGAGCATAGGCAACAACTCTTGCAACTCTCCCAATATTCACCTACAAAAAACTTCAAATTAAATTCTGGAGAGGCAGAGTCAACAAAAGGTCAGGGTGAGGCATGGCAGGAGAAGTCTGTGACACCAGGATAGAGGCCTGTCCAGAGGACATTCAGCGGCAACACCAGCTATGGTCCTTGGAAGTGTCTGTGGCACCAGAAGCTGCAGCATATTCAGGAGCTCTCAGTCTAGCAAAAGTGAGGGGACTGGGCAACTGATCATAAAGAGATTACGGGACCCTGTTGAAGAACAGTTTCCATACCTCTCCCCAGATCACACCACCTTGGATTCACTCAGAACTGGAACCTGAATAGAAAACTTGGCATTCAAATACAAGACTCAAAAGAAGCTTTAAAAAGGTAAATATAAAAGAGAAAATCATAATTGATTCAATAAGATTAAACTGACCTTCCTATATGGAAAGATGATATATGGAATGCCTAAGAACTTTATATTATTACAGCAGTCAGAAGGAGTTTATAGAGACAACTAGGTGGTACAGTAGACAGAGTGCCTAACCTGGAGTCAGGAGACTCATCTTTCTGTGTTCAGATTTGGCCTAGCTCTGTGACCCTGGGCAAGTCACTCAACCCTGTTTGCCTCAGTTTCCTCATCTGTAAAATGAGCTTGAGAAAGAAATGGAAAACCACTCAGGTCACTTTGCAAAGAAAAACCTACATGGGGTCACTAAGAGTCAGACACAAGTCAAAGTGATGAGGATCAGGAAAGATATAGGAGCCCCAAAAGTGGAGTTCCCTGGCAAGCTAGTCTGGAGAGAATTCATGAACTCAAGCAGTCTTAAGTTAAGTAGGTAAAAAGTTTATTGTTATGCTTTTCAGGGGGCAAGAGCTCTTATGGGACCTGAGATTTAAAAGGGGTTTTAGGTGAAGTTTATATAGATTATTCTATAGTAAAACATGTGCCAGAAATGCTAATTAGGTGATTCAGGGAGGAATTTGGGAGTGGTTAAGGAGTGTGTTCATCCTTCACTGCCGAAGAAGACCACGCCATCAGAGAAATGATGACATGCCTTTCACTTGACTTTGTTTTGAGTGAGGGAGGGCTGTGCAGGTCACCAGCCTCACTTCTGAATCCAGTGACCAGATAGTCATCAGGATAACTGGAGATGACCCAGGGTGAGGCAATTGGGGTTAAGTGACTTGCCCAAGGTCACACAACTAGTGAGTGTCAAGTATCTGAGGTGAGATTTGAACTCAAGTCCTCCTAACTCCTGCACTGGTGCTCTATCCACTGCACCACCTAGCTGCCCTAATTAAGGAGTGATTATTTCTTAAAGGAACACTCCCTTTTAGTATCTACTGAACAGGTATTTTACTCACAGTTCATCAGGAAATAGTCCAAGGGGTGCTACATGGAAGTGTGGTTTTAGGTCTGAAACTTCCCTAAATCAACTAACTAATAGTCAGGACTAACTAAATAATTCCCAGGCTGCTCTCATCAATGTCTTGTTAGACAAGATAAATGCAACGGAGTAAACATAAATCTAGGATATATGTGATATGTCAGTGAGTAGTAAATGTCATTATAACCCAGTACACAGTCAGTTCAGCCAGTACACAGCTGGTTCAAAATAATAAATTCTATAGGTGCAGCTGGCTACTGTATCAGGAAAAGAGAGAGTGGTTTTTGCTGGAGCAAGTTGTCCTTGGGCTGGAGAAGAAGTGCCTGAGAAAATGTTTTGAGGTTAGGGAGAAATGTGACTTTGAAAGAGAAATGTGATTTTAGAATTGGGGTCCAGGTACAGGCACCCAAGCACCCCATCAGAAGTGCTGAACAACCACAACAGGGCCAGAAAATATGAGTGGAAATCAATTATGTTGGGATGATCTCAAAAAAAAAATGAAGAGTGAGAAAGAGGGAGGCCCTAGGAGAACGGGTAGGTAGAGAAAGAATGGGGGAAATTATTTCACATGTAAGAAGTGGGCAAGGAAGAGCTTTTACACTAGAGGGGAAAAGGAGTGGGGTGGCAGGCAACAAGGCAAGGAAAGAGGAATACACCAAGGCGGGGACAGGCAGAGGAAGAACAGGGAAAAATATATCATGTAATTGTGGTAAACAGTTAGAAGTATATACAGAGGGAGGTTTGGGGAGTAGATGACGCTTGAACTTTACTCTTTTCTGAATTAATCAAAGGAAGGGAACACACACACACACACACACTAAATTAGATATAGAAATACTCTTCATTCAACAAGGAAACAGGAGGGAAAGAGAACAAAGGAAAGGAGAATTATTTGGAGGGTATTCAAATTTCTTATCTGGGTGAGGCAAGATCAGGCCTTGAAGAAAAGTAGAGAAATAGCTGGTGATAAAGACTGCTGCTGATTTCATGGAGCAAAAGAGTATGTAGTAAATTAGCAGCGAGCTGATGATCCAACTACCCTCCAGCACAAAAAGGAGCTTTAGGCTGTAACCGCTTGTCTTCCTCTGATAGGATCACTCAGGAGATGTGAGCATCCCTCAGGCTTCTTCATTCTCAGTGGGGGCTGCACAGGGAGGCTACTGAAGACCTTCCATGGCTGCGGGGGACCAAGAGAAAAAACACACAACTACTTTGCCTCTCTTAATGTATTGCATCTCCTCAGTGATTTCAATAATTCCATTTCCTTAGGGGGTCTATGTGCCTGCTGATGTTCCCTGTGTTATTGATTCAGAAGTAGCAGGTGAGGGCACAAACACACAGACATACACACCTACATCCTTCTCTCTTCCTCCAATAAATAGTTGAGGATTGGTGATAGAATGGAAGGAGCAATCTTAGTGGGGCAGAGTTGGTGGTAAGAATAGGTGCATGGAGAAGAGTAAGGACACATTGTGGTTCTCAGTGGCACTGTTGGAGGCCCTGTGGTCCTACCCAGGGTTTGCGGTTGTCTAGCTCTAAGTGGCACACACAGGTCATTCAGCAGGTAGTACAATTTGTCTAGCGTTTCTATAGCAAGAACTAAATAGGTGTCAGCAAACTGCTGTCCTATGCCACTACATTTAAAAGACAACTACAACTAACTTCTCCTTGACTTCCCTCAGTCCATAGCTCTAGCAGTAAGGACAGGTCAAGTCTCCAAGATGTCAACTTCCTTACATTCCTTACATGTCTTTGGGGCCTCTCTGGTCCTGAAAACAGAAATTCCTTAAATTCCTTAGTCAGTAAAGGGAGTCATGAGACCCGAGGAGTTGATGGCAGAAAAAGTGTTCGGGGACTTTCCCGGAAAGACTGTGATCACAATTTGTAAATCATTTTTAATAATATTTTATTCTCCTCCTAAGTGCATGAAAAGACAGTTTTTACATTCATTTTTTAAAATTTTTGAGTTCCACATTTTTTCTCTCTCCCTTACCTCCAGTGTCACATTGTCTCAAGTCATTTGAAGAGATTCTCTGACTCAGAAGGTAGAAGCTTGTCTCAACAGCATCCTGGGTCATCTCCAGTCATCCTGATGAATATCTGGTCACTGGATTCAGATGGCTCTGGAGGAGAAGTGAGGCTGGTGACCTGCACAGCCCTCCCTCACTCAAAACAAAATCAAGTCCAAGTCATGTCACCATTTCTCTGATGGCATGATCTTCTTCGGCAACGAAGGACAAACACAACAACAATATAGAAGTAAGATTTGAATGACTTCACATCTGTAATCTATATCAAACTGCTTACTTTCTCAAGGAGGGGGGTAGAAAAAGGAGGCCGGGAGAGAATTTGGAACTCAAAATCTTAAAAACAAGTATTGAAAAAAATCTTCCATATAAATGAGAAAAAAATAATATGACACAGAGAGAGAGAGAACACACTATCCTAGGAAAGGCAGAATCCTTAGAGGTTCCAATACTGCAAATTCCTAAATTCCAACTACAGGTTCACCAAAGAGTAATTTCCACAGAAGCAAAGCAGAATGTATCAGAAAGAGCCTTGGTCTGGGAGTCAAAAGCCCTGGGTTCCAGTCCTGCTTAGATGCTTATTAGCTATATGACTCTAAACAGATGACTTCCTCCTCTGAGTCAGTTTCCTCTTCTGGGAAATAGGGGCACGGAAATGGGACTTGTTACCGCTATTCCCAAAATACTAAACTTCTCTCTGCTTTATCCTGCTGGCTGTCCGAGACAAAAGAGGGATCCCTGAATTACCGGAAAATGTCATGAAGACAATTGTAAATGAGGCAGTTAAAACAGGTCTTTCTCAACTTCGAAAAAACAAGCAGTAATCTGCTTCTGAGGATAATCGATAGGCAAAACCGTGCCTGACGTTACAAAGACCTGAATTCAAATCTGTCGTCACACGCTGACTAACTGTGCAGTCCCGGACAGGTCTCTCACCCTCTATTTATCTCACTTTTATCAAATGTGAAATAGAGAATATCAGCACCTTCCTCCCAGGGTTGTTGTGACGATCCATTGAGAAAACATTGGTGCTGGATAAATGCTCCATAGCCTTTGTTGCCTTTATGTGTAATTAAAGATTTCATCTTAGAAGCCAGCCTGGGGTCTTTGCCTCTTTTCATTTGCCCTTTGAAAACACAGTGGCTTGTTTTCTTTGTCCTTTCTGAAGCACCTTCACGTGCTCTCTCTCGGTCCATCAGTGCAGAGGAGGATAAGCAAGATGGTGAGGGCAGGAGAGACCTGGCCAAATGAGAGCTAGCTCAGGCAACTGAGGATTTTAGTCTGAAGAAGGGAAAATGTGCTGGAAATGGGATCCCTGTCCTCAGTGATCTGAAGGGTGGTCATGAGGGATTAGACTTGTTGTCTTTGACTCCCCATGTCAATTTGGAGAAGTTATAGAGAGGAGGATCTGGGCTGGATGGAAAGAAAAATCTTCTAGAAATTAGATGTACCTCAAAAGAGCATTGGTTGCCTTATAGGTAAGGAGTTCCCCATCAGGAGAGGTTTTCAAATGGAGGCTGGATGCCAGCTTGTCAGCAGTACTGTAAAGGGGGTAAGGGTGGGGGTTAGATTAAATAATCTATGATGTATTGTTCAAGGAGCCAGAGCAGGGATGATTGTCCCATTTTATAGATGAAACAGGCAAGTCTTGGAGAACTTTTCATAAGCAATTTCCTTTAGTAAAGGAGATGAGGACTTTCCAAAGTACTATACTCTACAGTATATAGCATGTAGTTCATAAGTATTGTAAGTACTATACTCTAAGGAGGGAAGTGGGTGGCAAGGTGGTAGAGTAGAGGCAACAGCCCAAATGTCCTCTCCCAATGTTCACCTACAAACAAGATGGTAGAGTACAGGCAGGGGCAGCTAGGTGGTGCAGTAGATAGAGCACCAGTGCAGGAGTCAGGAGGACCTGAGTTCAAATCTCACCTCAGACACTTGACACTCACTAGCTGTGTGACCTTGGGCAAGTCACTTAACCCCAATTGCCTCACCCTGGGTCATCTCCAGTCATCCTGATGAGTATCTGGTCACTGGATTCAGATGACTCTGGAGAAGAAGTGAGGCTAGTGACCTGCACAGCCCTCCCTCACTCAAAACAAAGTCAAGTGCATGTTATCATTCTCTGATGGCATGGTCTCCTTCGGCATCAAAGAACGAACACACACAGAGTACAGGCAACAACCCAGGTGAACTCTCCCAGTATTCTCCTATGAAGAACTTCAAATCAAATTCTGGAAAGGCAGAGTCAACAAAAGGTCAGGGTGATACATTCTACTAGCCTAAGACAACTTAGGAGTTTGGCAAGAGAAGTCTGTGACACCAGAGTAGGGCCTAACCAGAGCATGTGCAGCAGCAACACCAGTTATGGGCCTTGGAAGTGTCTGTGACACCAGCAGCAGCAGCTTCAGGAGCTCTCAGCCCACGGAAGGGATTGGACAACTGTTCAGAAAGAGATTATGGGACCCTGTGTTGCACTGGGTCCAACTGGTTCTGATTGGCAACTGCATGGCCCATGCCCAGTTCTGTGTCACAGCTCCATGGCAGAGAGGAGTGCCAGTACTTGCAACTGTACTGGGGCAGGGGACTTTCCTGGATAAAGACCAGAGTATAGACCAGGAGAACAGTGTCCATACCTTTCCCAAGATCACACCACCTTGTATTTTCCCAGAACTGGAAGATGAATAGAAAATTTGACATTTAAATACAAGACTCAAAAGAAACATTAAAAAGGTAAACATGAAAGAGAAAATCATAAGGAGCTAATAAGATTAAACTATTTACCTTTCTACATGGAAGATATGGAGTACCTAAGAACTTTATATTATTAGGACAGTTAGAAGGAGTTTATATAGACAGCTAGGTGGTACAGTATATAGAGTGCCAGGTCTGGAGTCAGGGAGACTCATCTTTCTGAGTTCAAATTGGGCCTACCTGTGTGACCCTGGATAAATCATTTGACCCTCTTTCCTCAGTTTCCTCACCTGTAAAATGAGCTTGAGAATGAAATGGGAAACCACTCAAGGATCTTTGTCTTGAAAACCCTACATTGTGTCAAGAAGAGTCAGACACCGGGGCAGAGCCAAGATGTCAGAGTGAGAGCAACGACTCACCTAAGCTCTTGAACAAACTCCTGCTGATACCTCTGAAAGGAGAATCTGACCAAATTTTAGAGGTGCAGAATCCAGTGGGAGACAGACTGTGATGGATTCGGAGCCCAGGTTAGACTGGAAGGTCTACAGGAAGGATCTGTTCCTCGGGGGTGAGCCCCCAGTGCACAACACAGCATGTCCAGCACAGCAGAGCAGAAGGGGCCTGGAAACCCCAAGTGGGTGGAACTGGCAGAGCAGCACCCAAGGGCTGGAGACAAGCCTAGCTGAGCCAGTGAGAGCCATTGAGTGCCAGATATCAGCTCAGCAGCTCCTGAGACTTTCAGCCCAAAGATTAAACATCGGTAAGTCACCTACTTGAATTTCTGGGAGCCAAGATGGCAGAGTGATCAGTAAATGCTCTCTCCTCCCCCCTTGATGACCATGAAAGAACCATAAAATATTTCCCCAGAAAAATCCTGGATCAGCAGGAACAGCAGAAGGGAGCAAATAGTCTCATAATACCTGAGGCTAGGAAAATAGCTAAGGGGGATTCCTCCTACTGTGGTAGAGGCAAACCGGAAGGATGGAGGACCCAGGGCAGAGAAAACTCGCACTAGGACCCAGGCAAGCCTCAACGCCAGGAGAGGAGCCCCAGGAGGGGTGGGAACACGCATTAGCATCTAGGCATGCCTCAGCACTCTAGGGGAAATGGGAAGACAATAGGGAAGCTGGGATCACCATCCCCTGAGCTTGCCTTTGCCTCAGTTCAGCTGAGGAGATCTCCTGTGACCAGACCACTCCTCCCACACACTTAACAAGCTAACCCCAGGGCTGATTGGGGAAACAAAAAACAAAAACTTGCTTTTAGCTTTTTCACACATCAGCTCAACACAAAGTTCTGTAGCTTCTGACTGAAAAAACCAGAAGCCACAACACTCAGTCAACATCATGAACAAGAAGAAGCAGATGAAGGGTGAAAAAACCATAGAATCTTTCTATGGGGATAAGGACCAAAACACAAACACCAAAGAGGTCAGAGCTGAGACTGTACTTCCACCTGAAACTTCAGAAGGGACTATGAACTGCTCACAAGCACATGCAGCTCTCCTGGAACAGCTGAAGAAGGAAAGAGAAGAAAAACTGGCCAATGATTTTAAAATTATAAAAAAAGAATTCACTGATGAGAACATCTCTTTGAAAAGGAAAATTGAACAAATGGAAAAAGAAGTTCAAAAATTAACTGGAGAAAATAGCTCCTTAAAAGGAAAAATTGGACAGATGGAAAAGGAGATGCAAAAATTAACTGAAGAAAACAATTTGATAAAGATTAGAATTGGGCAAGTAGAAACTAACGACTCAATGAGACAGCAAGAATCAGTCAAACAAAATCTAAAGAATGAAAAGATAGAAGAAAATGTAAAATATCTAATTGGAAAAACAACTGACCTGGAAAATAGATCCAGGAGAGAAAATTTAAGAATTATTGGCCTGCTAGAAACCCATGATGGAGAAAAGAGTCTGGACAATATCTTCCAGGAAATCATCAAGGAAAACTGCCCAGAAGTACTAAATTCAGAGGGCAAAATAGTCATCGAAAGAATCCACCGTTCTCCTCCCAAAAGGGATCCCAAACTCAAAACCCCAAGAAATATCACTGCCAAATTCCAGAGCTATGAAGTGAAGGAGAAAATACTACAAGCAGCCAATACTACAAAGAAACAATTCAAATATCAAGGAGATACAAATCAGGACCACTGGAGATGGCCCCTGGCATGATAGAGAAAGTTCATAGAGAATCAGGAGTGCAGCCTAGAGACCAATGAAGGATAAAAACACCACAAAAAATGATTGATCAGTTTTGACATTAGAAGACAAATGATGTATATTTCTCAAGATGGAATGGACTAAAAATACAGAATAAGGCATTCATTCTTAGATGTGACAAATGTGTTGACTGGTTTTGATTGAATGATTCCCTGTTTCAATCCTCATACTCTGAGGTAACACCACCAAACTATGATTTCATACAGTTTCTTGCCAACTGTGAGTGTATACATTCAATAGAGGGTGGTTGGCATGGTGATCTCCCCGTTCCCCAAATTGTCATCCTTCCCCAGGACCACCATTTTAAGGACTTTAATCATGTTTCCCTTCACTCAAGCCTGGACTCTCTCTTCTGGTGACTTGTATCCTTTGAGAAACCTCAACCCTAAGGCTATTGTGATTGACAACTCCCTCCTTGAGACCACCATTTTAGAAAGGATTCCAGCCATGCTTTACCTCACCCATTTGAGTACCTCCTTTCCCATCTCCCTACATTGTTTTCCAGGTCTCCTTTATATATTGTCTTGTTGAGGTTAGGGTTCTGTCCCCCAAAATACCAACAGCTGGGTCCTGCCTGAATGAATTCAACTCATGCCTTCTTAAAGCCAAAGAAAATAAAGTTTATTAAAGTTTTGCCACCTTGGGTTGACTCTTAAGGAGCCTAAGCATTTGTAACATTTGTATTCACAAGTGGGCCAGATAGAATCTCAGCTACACAGAGTCTGAGCTGGATTGAATCTGAGAGCCTTCATGGAGGCAAGATGGAACTTAAATACAGAAAAGACTACAGGAGGGATCTGGGGGTGGTCTGGTAGTCTAGGGTGATGGGAGGAGGGGTTTAGGGAGGGTCTTGAGGAGAAGTCCAAGGAGGACCTCAATGGGACTGGGGTGACTGGTCAAGGGTTGGAAACAGCTGGAGGTAATCAGGAAACATCAAACAATGGAGGGCCTGGGCTGGAAGCAGGTGTTGCCAAGTAATCTGGGGTCCCAGGGATGGTCTTGATGGATCAAACCCAGGGGTGATCCTGATGGGAGTGGCTGGTAATTGGATCAAAGGGAGGAATATCAAAAGAATGCTAAATAGGGAGTATCTGGCCAGAGAGAAATGGAAGGGGAATCCAAGGAGCCCCCCCAAGGCCAGACTTTCCAGGGCCCTTCAGACAAATGTGACAAAAACCCTCCAGATCCAGGTGGGAAAGGTCTTGGCTTGGGCTTATACCCCATCAGTCTTTCCCCACTTCTTGAGGGTAGGGACTGCCTTGCTTGCTTGTATGTATTTGAATCCCCAGCATTTAGCCCTGTGCTTTGAACATAATCTATTTATTTATCTATTCTCTCTCTCTCTTTCTCTCTCCCTCTCCCTCCCCCCCCTCCCCACCCTACATTTACCTTGTTGACCTGAAAACTTTGTTAAGAAAAGGCAACAGGCTAAATGCATACATTTTTTTATTTAATTAATTAATTAATCAATTCCCTATTAAAAACAATGGTAACATAATGCATTATGGAGCCAGAAATGTTCTGGCTACCCAGTGCAGAAATCTTCTGGCTTATATACATTTTGCCATGAGAAAGAAACTCTCCTAATTAAGCAAACCATAAAGTCAGTAAGACTGGACAATTAACAAGGCAATGTTGGTCAGGCCTTGGGATTTCAGGCTGGGTAAGCATATGTCTTGGTGATAAGGAAAGAAACCCCACCACTAGTAAGTAGCAGGCTTCCTCCCCTAAACAGATAATTGACATAGAAAAGGGTAAACAATGTTCAATAGAAATTACCACCTAAGATGTCTATATTTTCTTTACCATTAATATGCCATAACATAGTATGTGTCTACAGATAATAAGATTCAAAGGAAAGTCTCATTATTCAAGATATAGTGTCTTAGGTTAAAGGTCTCCTTAAGGAGTGTAGAGTCGGCCTTGGCTGGCTTTTGCTGACATAGGAAAGGCATTCTCTGAGTTTACTTCAGAGAGAACAAAGAGATTATTCCAAAATTTTATATTAAACATTATCAACCTCAAGGACACAGACAAATCACTACTACAGCTCATTCTTCAAACTTGATGTCAGAGTCAATATTCTTCTGGAGGGAAGGTCAAGGCTGGTGTCATTGCTACTTTCTTGGGGATATTGAGGATTGTGTTATTCTAGGATCTAACAGATAGCTCAGGCTGGGAACCTACAAGCTTTCAGTGTTCCCAAAGTGGTCTGATCCAGAGCAAAGTCTAATCACTTTCCTACTGGTCTAAGCTCTGGTTTCTGACTTCAGTTTGGGTTTGAGCCACAGTAGACAGCAGCTGGACTCTACCATCCTCCACCACCTGGGAAGCTCTTCTGTCTTAGAGCCACAGAATCACCAACTTCCTTTTAATCTGGGGTTTATACCCTAGTTATTCCTTTGCAGGCTTCAGACTGGGTTGGATATTGGAACTGCAACCTAGTTCTCCTCCTAGTATCCAAGTTGCACTGTTTCTGCTTGCTTCTGAGCTTGTTCCTGTCTCAGTACAGAAACCTGTACTAAGCCAAAACCTGTTACTGCTCCTTACTCAGGAATGCCACTCCAGGGTACCGATCCCTTCCTCATACCACCCAGGATCTGTGACATGGAACTGGGTAGTGAATGAAAAAGCTTCTAGTGGTACCTGTTCTCACACCCTGCATGAAGTCATGGTACTCTGGTATGGTTCTTGGATCTCTTCTTGCTTTGGTGCACAGCCTTTGCCTGCACTGGGTTGCCTCATGACACACTCCTGACTGGACCCTTCCCCAATGTACACAACCTCTCTGTCTCTCTATGCCACCTTGGGCAGGCACAGACTCACTATGACTTTTTCTTGAATTTCTCCATCAGAATTCAGTTTTATTCATTTTCTAGATCAGTTTGGAGATGTTTCAAAGGTGAGCTTCCTCTCTTTCCTCTTGCTACTCATCCATAGATTCTTAGGCAGGACTTTCGGTAATCCTGTCAACAAAGAAGTGAACGAAAAGTTTACATCCTCATGATCTTGTGATCAATCAAAGTGTAATTTAGCTCACAGATAATCTCTCTGGAAGCTGATAGACTCCCAAAGTACTGTTGACCTGAAAACTTGGTTAAAGAAAGGCAACAGGCTAATGCATACATTTTATGATTTAATTAATTAATCAATTCCCTATTAAAGACAACGGTAACATAATGCATTATGGAGCCAGAAATGTTCTGGCTACCCAGTGCAGAAATCTTCTGGCTTATATACATTTTGCCTTGAGAAAGGAACTCTCCTAGTTGAACAAATCATAAATTTAGTAAGACAAGACAATTAACAAAGTAATGTTGGTCAGGCCTTGGGATTCCAGCTGGGTAAGCATATGTCTCGGTGATAAGGAAAGAAACCCCACCACTAGTAAGTGGTAGGCTTCCTCCCTTAAACAGATAATTGACATAGGAAAGCGTAAACAATGTTCAATAGAAATTATGATCTAAGATGTCTATATTTTCTTTATCATTAATATGCCATAACATAGTATATGTCTATAGATCAAAGGAAAGTCCCATTATTCATAACATAGTATGTGTCTATAGATAATAAGATTCATCAAAGGAAAGTCTCATTATTCATCAAAGGAAAGTCTTATTATTCAAGATATAGTGTCTTAGGTTAAAGGTCTCCTTAAGGAGTGTAGAGTCGGCCTTGGCTGGCTTTTGCTGACATAGGAAGAGGCACTCTCTGAGTTTACTTCAGAGAGAACAAAGAGATTATTCTAAAATTTTATATTAAACATTATCAGTACTTAACTTATTTAACCCTAAAGCTTCAAGAAAATGAAATTTTTTGTCCATAATAGCTCTTGAAAATCATCTACTAAGTTTCAAAAGAACTGTGTGACTCCAGACAAGTAATTTAAACTTTCTCAACCTCAGTTCCCTCAACTGTAAAATAGTGATATTAATAGCACCAAGCTCACAGTTTTTGTGTAATCCAACATGATAATTTATGTACAGCACTTTGCAAACCTCAAAACATTATGTAAATACTAGTTGTCATCATTATTTCTGTCAGTGACAAAAAGAATCCAGAATAACAAAATCACAGATTCTTTAAACACTGAAGAATACAAAGTACCATTTAATTCAAAACCTTTAACTCACAGAATGTATGTTCCTTGAGGGCAGAAACTTTACACCTTTATCCCTGTATCTCCAGCACTTAGTGCCACCTTTCCAGGTACTGGTAGATACAATAAATGCTTGTGGAATTGAATTGATTTGAATATTACCAAGCTCTAAGTCCTAGGATCAATATCTAGTACCATAATCTGTATGTTTATTTTATTTTTTCTGGCATAATCCCAATTTTAAGAAAATAAAGTATTTTTAACAAGAATTTGTAATATAGTGGGAAAAGATTCAGGATTCGGAGTCATAAGATCTGGGTTCAAATCCCACTTATCTTTCATCAGCATTGTGACCATGAACAACTGCGAACAAGTTACTTTTCCTCTTCAAATCTCACTTTCTTCATTTGGAAATGAGGGGTCTGAATTCAATGATTGTAGGATCGAATTTAGAGATAAGTAGGTAAGGTAAACTTCAAGGATCATTCAGTTCAACCTCTTTGTATCACAGATGATGAAAACGAATCCTAGAGAAGTGACTGACCTCACATGTCCCTTCCAAGGGAATTCCAAAATTTTACTGTAGCTCTTATAAACTCTAGATATCCTTAGCCCACATACCTCTGTCATTGAGAAGACTATGACTGATTCCATCTCCCTTCAGGGTTCTAGGATCACCTCTGACAGGTAGTGGGATTATCTTTCTAATGGTACTGGCTGGAGCCCCCATCCTGGAATGTTTTCCCCAATACCAGTCTCTAGCTACAATTAAAATAATGAACTGATCATTTTGAAAATATTGATTCAGTGAGTTATGCAGATCTTGTAAATGTTGGTGCATTTCATTAGACAATATTAAAAAATATATTCATAAATATCATCACCTATCTCATCAGAAAAGTCTTTAAGAATTAGGAAGCTGTCAAACTCACAGAACAGGATACAAGTTTTCTAAAATTTGAGTTTTTTACTTGAAAGCTCTAATTTTATCATTTGTAACAAATATTGTCAGTTGTTTTATGAAGAAACAGTCTCAGGACCCCAGAGGTTCCAGGACAACACTTTGAAAACCTAGAGCATAGAGCAATCCTAACCTGAATCCTAAAAGAATTACAGATTGATACTTTCCCCTCTCCAGCTACTTGAAAGCTAGCGCCATCTCCTGGGGATAAAGAGAAACTGTGAGAAGGTACAAGATCCTCAGACAATGGAGTTACCATTGCCAAGCACCCCAACGCTGGCCCACTAGTTGGAGAAACAGTGCACCAGACAAAACTGGAGCCAAGAACATTTAAAAGAAAAAAAAAGCCCTAGGGGAGTAGATTGGCAGAGGGAGCTAGAGACAGCAGAGAAGTGACCCCTGACCTTCCTCTTTGTTGGAGACTCATTCTGAGTAGTACTACAAACCAAGGAACCTGTTCTCCCTTGGCAAGGGAGCAGGAAAATGAAAGGGAAGCTTCTTGCGGTTTTTTTATGCATTTTGATAAAAGTCTTTCTGTTTGTCTGTGCAAATAAAACTCTTTCTGATGATTTGTGGGCATGACTACTTAGAATGGGAGTTTGTGGTCACCTTTGTGGGGAGGGGGGGGGCAGTGCCAGTTACTGACAAGTCTCACTTGGGTAGGATCAAGTGGGTCAGAGGCATTTATGAGAGCTACCCCTTCCAAAAAAAGAAAAGAATGCCTTAGCCTTTTGCGTATGAGTAGAAAAGGAGAGCCAGCAAGAGGAAGGTTCAAAGAGCTTTCCTCAAATTAATTAATAAATAATAAAATAAGTAACCCTTTCTCGTACTGCCCCTTCTTTACCAGTCATACATCTCTTTGGTGATCTTTTGCAATTCTTCATGAAAATAACTCGTTTTCTGTAGTATTCTGCTGCCTATATGCACCTGTTATATGCCTTTTCATTGCCCTTTGGACAACCTCAGTTCTTTGGAGCCTAGTATCCTGTGACTCTCTGCCATACAGAATCACATAGAAAAAAAGCTGATGTTTATAAGATTTAAGATGCTTGGGATCATTAAAAACTCTTTGCAGTTTCCCAGAGGCAATTCACCTTGTTTTCTTTTGCATATTCAATTACGCGCCCAGTTCATTGTCCATCTATACTGTATGTCCACTTTTGAAGGTACCCATGGGCTGGCTCTATGGTTGTCTATTCATAGTCTGATTAGTAAGCATTCTCCATCTACCTGAAGTTTCTGGGAGGATCCTTAGGCCGACCTTTTTGGAGTGTTACGTAAACATGAGCAGTTTCTAAATGTCAACAAAAGAGATATTGCTGTCTAGAATAAAGAGGTCTACCCCTGGGCAGCTTTCTCCAGTGGCAGAGGACTAAACTTGTCCCTGAAAAATCAGTTCTATGATTTGTAGATCAATACAAGGCAAGGCGTGTCATCAACAGTCATATCTCCCCTGGATGTCATTTGGGTTCTGGTTTCCAAGCAGTATTCTAATTCAGAATATACCATCACGGACTGTTGGCATACATGACATAGTCCTTCCAGGTTAGTTCCTGACTCATCTCCGATTCATAGTACTAGCTGATGTCCACTGTCTCCATGCCTGTTGATAACAATAGAGTGTGAATGAAATAAGGTTGGAAATAATGGTTGGAGTCAGATTATGGAGGACCTTAGAAGTCCTTACCATTAATAATCACCCAAGAGATCCATGGAAACCCAAGCGTATCGCTCAAGCTCTAAACAAACAGCCTATCACCAGGTATAGTAGCTAGGGCTATACACAGCCACACCAAGGAAGATGGATAGGAAAAACCCAGGACCCTACATCCAAATCAATGCAATCATCTCAAAATCTTATTTGCTTTCCCATCTTTTTCATGAACTTTAGTATAGCTATCTCAAAGATTTGACTTATTTGAGCAGAATGCACCACCAACTGTTGGCACACACAGTTGCTCCAGTCTTTCCAGGTAGATGGAGTCCCTGATACTCAGCTCTGAAACATGGCACTAGCTCGTGTCCTTTATCCTCATGCTTGCTGGTAACAGTAAAGTTTGGGATGGAGAATTGAATGAAATAAGGGTGAGGGATTGCACAGGGCCTTAAAAGCCAGGCTATGGAGTCTACATTTGATTCTAAAGTCATTAGAGAGCCATTGAAAGTTATGTTTTATTTTGTTTTTGGTAGAGGAATGACAGAGATCTACATGGTATGACTTAAGAATCCCCATGCAGATCTCCTCTGATCTCAAATTCCTCTCCTCCCTATTTCAGTTAGGAAACCACCTAGAATCACAGATTCAATCCTGGAAAAACCTTAAAGATCTTTCATCTAAGCCCCTCATTTCACAGGTGAAGAAACTGAGATGGAGAGCGACATTAAAGGTCACACAGTATATATGTAGTATGTATTATGTAGCAAAGCTGGGATTTGAACCCATGGCCCACTCCACATCTAGTACTGGAAGTTGTTGAAGATGTGGAGGGAGTGTCTAAAGGAACAATAAACAACTGAGAAGCAAAAGGAGGATGAAGGTGGTCCCCCATGCAAGCTTCTTAAGGATAAGACTAGATTCAGGTCCAGAAATGCATCCCCATGGATCATACTGCATTTCTACCCCCTAGAAATTAAAATTCCTGCAATTAAATGTGTCGCTGGAACACATTGGCTTTCTTAATGGAGGTCCTATGATAGTCAAAATAGCCAATAGAGTAACTACCCAGAACAATAAGTTAGAATAAGTCATCTGAATTGAAATGGCTTGCAACACACCAATCATCTCTGCTCCCAGCTCAGGCAGTCTTTAGTAAAATTATAAAGGTAGTGAAGTCTCTCTTTGGGATTATTCCACCAGCCTCCCCTTTCAGAGCCCTTCTCCCCACTCCTGTTGAGTCTTCACTCCTCTATTATCCTCTGCCTTCCTTGCATACTGAATACCCTTCCTAAGCACTTACCCTGCTGTCAGTTGGCTGTTAATTCATTAATCCATCTAAGGTATTAGCATTACATGATAAGGGAATTAAAGTGTTATGATTCCAAGGGATATTTGCAGTTTCATAAGGGACTTTCAAATGGTGAAAAGCTATTAAGATACACAGAAAAAATTTTAATGTGAAATTTCTAGCATTATGAAAGGGAGTAAGTATGCGTGCGTGTGTGTGTATGCATGTGTGTGTGTGTATCTGTGTTTTGAGGGGTGCTTCCAGATACTCCTCAAGTCATACCACATTGGTGGCATCCTACTCCTACATCCCACCTCTGCCCACCACTTTGCGCTCTGAGGCAGACTTGGCTGGCAGTAGGGAGGATTCCCTGTGATGAAAGGAGTATGGTGGATGTGGGATTATAGCTCATGATCCTTTCACAAGACCCTTTGTACCCTCAAAGCAACAGGAGAAGGGGATTAGGAAAGGATAAGAAGAGGAAAACCCAAGAACATAGGCAGAAAGATTTTCTTTGCCCAACACAAGAATTTGTAAATGAGTGAAGAAACCTGCTCAACCAAGGAAATCCGCAGGATAGATTTCAGCCTCTAAAGAAATGGGATTAGGAAAGACATCAGGAAAAAGGGGGTAGACAGAGGAGGAAGAAAGCAAAGTGTGCACTGGGCCATCACAGGGCCATGAACTTGTACCATTGTCTATAAGACTATTTTCTCCCCTTCCTTCTCCTTGCCCCCCTTCCCCAGAAAGCCCAGATTGTGGTTATGTTATGGTGTACTGGAAAGATCATAGAACTGAGAGAACTGGTTCATTCAGAACTGGTTCAAATCATTCAAAATTAATTCACATTCCAACTCTGCTTCTTCCTACCTGGATAAACTTAAAAAAAACATTGCCCGTCTCTAGGTCTCAATTTCTTCATCAATAAAATGAGATGAATGGACCAAAGAAATGGTGGGGAGCAGGGAAAGTGTCTAGGACAAGAGGGCCTTGAGCACCTAGTCTCTGAATGAATGAAAAAGCATTTCCTAAGTGCTTTCTACTGGACTAAGCACTGGGGATGCATATCCTGCCCTTGAACACCCTCCATTCTAATAGAGGAAGTCTGCATTTATAGGAGACTGGTGGCCTGGGAGGAGTGCTTTGGTTTGGAGGGTTGGAAGGATGATGAGTGGAGTTATAGAGCAACTGATTGACATACATTTTCCAGGAAAGATAATGTCAGTTTGATTAATATTTCCAGAACCAAATCTAGAAAGCAGAAAAGGGAGCAACAGAACATAAAGATGACCAGAGAGCCACATGCTGGTCTAAGTCTGGCAAGTTGTAGAGAACTGTCACCAGTCACCAATCTAGAACCTCCACTAGGAGGCAAGGAAGTTCTGAGCTGACCCTGGATTGGAAGGCAGGAGTGGCCTACAGAGAGGCACGAATAGCTATCTCTAGCTTTCAGCACCCCTGGGCACATGGAATTTTGGAATTAGAAGGAACCTTAGAGATCATCTAGTTCACTTCTCAATTCTTTCCCCAAATATCACACACACACACACACACACACACACACACACTCACACTCACACTCAGACGTACACACACACACACATACACACACATATAATAAGAGAGAAAATGACTCATCCATGATCATATGGCAAATTAATGAGAGAACCAAGACTAGAACTCTGATCTTCTGATTCAGTCACTTCTTCCCACTGCTACTGGTAGCCAAGGTTAAGCCTGGTCACAACTCTCCATTATCCTGAACCTGGGTTTCTTGCATGCCCTAACATCCCCATGCACTGTTCCTGTTGCCAGACCTTGGGTCTAAGAATTTGGGAGCTTCTGTGTTTCTTCACCTATCCTTTCTCCTTTACAGCCTCGAAGCATGTACTGGGTCTTCTCATCCCAAGATCTTTTCTTCTTCTATTTTCCAGGATCTGTCTCCATTAGCCAGTCTCTTTCCCTTTCACCTTTAATCTCTACCTGCCTACCAGTTTTCTGCCTACAAACATGCTCGGGTCTCCCCTATCCTAAAAAAAACCTCTGAAGGTACCTACCCCTCAAGCCATTATCCTTTCTCTTCCCCTTCATTAACAATATTTAGAAAGAGCTTTCTAAATACACTGCCTCTACTTCCCAGTCTGGCACTCTATAAACTGTACAACCTAGCTGCCCTGCACATGTGTTTTATCATACTCTAAATTATATTATAATTACTTGTATTTATTTTTAATCCCTCCTCCTGCACTATGGGATCTGGGAGCCTCCTTTTCCTTATCTTTGAAAGGAGAATAAAAATAATTGCACTAATTACCAAACAAGCTAATTGTAAGAAAAGTACTTTGTAAACATCAGCTGCGTTCTCTCCCTCTTCAAATTGTTTTCTCATCATTCTGTGAATATTTTATCATTACTGATTTACATATTGAGCTCTGTCATTCGTGACTTCCTCAAGGATTGAAACTGTTCGATTTTTTTTGTCTTTGTATTGTCTTTGTATAATAAGCATTTAATAAATGTTTATCAAATTCTATTAAATGAAATGAAAATGAGTTATCATTATTATAATCACCCCACACAAACACACACCAAGAATAGTTCCCTTTTAACATTTTTCCCAGTTATCAAATCCCTGTTCCTATATTCCTATATATTCTTTATGGGTTAACATAAAGAATTCCCACAGAATATGGGGAGGAATCACTTTAGATTCTAGTTACTTTTATTTGCCTTCACACTTAAACATAAATTAATTTGGGATCTTTGACCTGTGACTAAGGAAAATGATAAGCATTTTAGAAAAGGGGATTAAGTGAGTGAAAGGAATAGAGGACAGGAAATTGGAGGTTGTAATCACAGAACATAGGGCAAGGCAAGGGAGTGATGTGTTTGGAGCATCTGCTCAGGCTTCCCACCCCTGAGAAGAACTGATATCACCTGATCAGCCCATTCAGCAATCCAGTGTCTGTTCATTTGAATTTAATGTTGATTGAAATTCTCATTTGAAATCTCTTCATTGGAATAGACTAGGAAAGAGATACATAATAAAGAGTGGCCATGGGAATTAAGACCCATCCCTTGTCATCCATGCCAGGGATACCTTACAGCACCCTTTCTATTCTCTCACCTGGAAGGATATGGATTAGAAGTTCTGAAGAAAGGTGGAGGACAGGTTTATTGGGAAACATGTCTCTCATCTCAAGGAGGGAGAAATAGGACAAGACTTGAATCCCTACCTTCAGGGTATAGGGAGGCTATGACTCAGTCCTGGAAAAACAAATGGATCAGACTTAAGAACTCTGATGCCATGAGTAAACCATGATTCCAGGGGACCAATGATAAAGAATATTACCCACTTCATGACAGAGAAGTGTAACGTATAAAAAGTTCGAGAGACATAATTTCTTGGTAATTAATCATTTTATTAATTACGGCTAAGTGAATAATTAATAAAAGGATGGTCATTTGATTTTCTTTTGTAAACCAAAGACTGATCATGGTGGCACTGTGATAGTCTCTTGGTATTATATGCCCTTGGGAAAGTGAGTGTTCTTGACAGACAGCAATCAACTGTTATTAGCTAACAATTAATGAGAATGAATATTATAATGAGAGATAGGCCTCTTCTAATAAGGAGCTGGAGGACTTGACTTTGATTATGTGCCTTTCACTTCCAGACCACTCCCCAGTACTAGGCAATCTAGAGAAAGGATCCATGCATGTACCAAAGCCTAAGTAGAATACAATGGGCTTCCCCAGCTGGGTGGTACCTGAACAAGTTTGAAGAGAATGTTTTATTTTTTGTGGTTTTTTAAATGAAAAAACGTTTATTGAATTCCTATTCCTACTAAGTTCCAAGTGCTATGCTCAGCGTTGGGGATGGATGATAACCACAGAAAGGTAGTCTATGATCAAGTTCACATTTGGGGGGGGGGGGCAGCAACGGGGGGACACAACATATTAGAGAGTTCAGTTGGTGGGTAAATGAAAAGACTCTTAAAAGTTCTAAGTCCTAAAAGTCATAAGAGGAGACCAGAGGGGCAAATTGCATGGCCCGTGCAGGCATCTTTAGATTGTCAGAAAATCAGATGATAGTGGAATACTGTAGGGCATGCAAGCAGGGCAAGTGATAAAGCCAGAAAGTCCTTAGAAAGCAGTGTCAGGGCAGATGGCAAGGTTTGTTTCACAATCCATTTCACCTGAAGGAAAAGTTGGTGACTCCCAAGTCATACGAGCAGTCAAGCAGACAGGATTAATTTCTGGATGGTCTGGGGCAAGAGTTGAGCAAGTGAGAGTTCAGTTGAATCTGACAGAGATGAATATATCTGCCTTTCTCTTATGATTAGGACATATGGACAATTTCTACAATTGTTTATAATATACTATATAGCATTTTTATATTAGTGAAGAAAAATTAAAAGAGTACATAGAAAAACTGAGAAAGCATATGAGGAAAATAACTGATAACTCCTATAAAAGAGGGGAAAAGGGTAAAGAGAAAGTAATTTGGAGGCTATATGGCAGGGTTAAAGAGAGTGACACTTTAAATTTAAAATTAAAATTAAATTTCACTATCTGCAAGTATTGACTGAGTCTTCTCATTTCTTTTTGGGTGCTTCTCTGGCTAATCTTTGAGCTTCAGCATTGCCTTCAACTTTTAAACCAGCAGGGACATATTTCCACTCAACATTCATGCCTCAAGTCATGTTATTTCCTTGTCTTACAGTCATTTTCTTTCCAATTGTCCATCCAGTCATTCATACTGTTGGTATAAGTTGGTTATTTGTGCACACAATAAGTCTATTCTTGTTTTGGGCCTTTGCTCATTCAATCCCTTTGGCAGCCGCTTCCAATAACACTCTTTGGTTTGTCTGTCATCCAGAATGTGTACCACTTGTGTTTAGATACATTGGCCCCAGTAGACACCAATACCTCCTTGTGCCCCTTCCCTGCCATTATTTTTGCAGGCATCCTTGACATACATCCCGGGTGAGGTTGTCCATACCGACTTTCAGAGACTTGTCTGCCAACCATAGCTCCCTGGACTGTGTTTCCAACTCATCTCCAGTCTCTTCAAAGTCTTGATGAAAAGAAGAAAGTGAGTCTGACCTTCAGAGATTGTGAACTCCCAAGTTGCAAACCCAGCAATTTTAAAAGCCAAACTAAAGAGAATGTTAAATCCAACCTCGTTATCAGCCATATTCTTCAGGGGCTGATTTGACCTAGTAGAAAATGAGGAAATAGGAAGGGAAAAAAAAATCCTGTATCTCCCCAATACCACTTGGTTATTAATATGAGAAAAATAATCATTTCTCTCGGAAATGATGAGCTAATATGCAGAATGAGATGCATTTTTTTAATATGGCCAACATGGAATTTGTTATGCTTGACTCTGCTTATCTATTACAAGAGTTTTAATTTCTTTGGTTTTTTTTTCCAGGGGGAGGAGGAAGGGAGAAAAAAATTCTCGATCATTGTGGTAGGAGGTGGGGATCAATTTAAAAAGAAAGAAAAAACCAAATGGGTGCATATAAGCCTCCCTTCTGGGGTCAGCTTCCCTCAGAAGTTAAAAGGATGAAGTGCTAGAGGAGATCCCTGGGGACAGAAGGATAAAGGGACCAGAGAAAATGGGATGTGAGAGAGGGATCTGGAGGCACAAATGTCTGACATTTTCATAAACCATGTCTCCTATTGCTTCTCCCAGATATACAAGCTCTCTCCACCCTAACCATCCCTATCAACCTGTGGGGAGCTGAGTGAAGGGATTGGAGGGTAAATCCCCTGAAGCCTTGGGTATAGCCTTTAGGTGGCCCTTCGTGGTGTTTCCATGGCAACACAAGGAGATTCCCACTAGTATTGATTCAACACAAGAGGTGGCACACAGTAAATACTTAATAAATGCTTATTGACTAGCAAGTGCTCTCTCTATCCCTTGACACCCCTGCTCTTGACCAGAGAACCCACATTTCAATAATTAAAACTCACCCCCATCTGGGAATTTTCTAGGGCACAGATTACAACAAAATACCTGCCTACCCATCCAAGACAAATGCTGAGCAGTCCTTCACCAGTTGCAAAAGTGGACTTCACAATAGGGCTAAGGGCTCAAGGACAGAGTAGGAACATAAAATATTAGAATTTAGAGGGCCATCAGCCATCATCTAGTCCAACCTTCCATTTTGCATATAAGAAAACTGAGCCCCAGAAGGGTTAAGTCATTTAGCAAAGGTCACACAGGTAATAGAACTGGGATTTGAACTCAAGGTTTCTAACTTCATAGACAGTGTTCTTTCAACTAAAGAGGCTATACCTTAAGTTTCCCAAAAAGGTGAAGCTGGGGCAGAGATGGTCAGTGCCTTTTTCATTCACAAATTCATATTCCCACTCAAGGTGAAGCAAGATGGCAAGAGAGAGGCAGTCTCCTCTTTAGTCACTGGTTTCACTACCTCCACTAACCAGTTCCCTTGTTCCTCCCTTTGGCTATTACTCAGCATCATCTTAGCTGCCTTCTTGGGTCACTGGGAGGTATACAAAGATTAGGAATTAGAGATTCATTATATATTTCATTATTTTCATAAAGATACTAATTATGTTATAATTAATATATGTTATATGTTGTATATAATCAATTATGTTAAAACCTAACTGCAGAAAAGTATAACTATCTTGTATACTATTGTACTAAGTTATTATTAAGTTTCTGCCAGTTTTGAACTTCTACAATTCCCTCTCAGTTATCATTGCTTAGGAAAAGTTTAGCTAGCTGGAACATACAACCATATACCAAGGTACTAACCCCTCACCTACAGCCTGTTACCAGCATAATTTTAAGAGGAAATAATCAGTCTTTACAATGATGACCTTGCAAACCTAAAAATTAAAATGACAAAAAATATCGTAGGCACCAACTCTCAAAGCTTCAATCAACCAAGCTAGTTCTTGGCTCCTACAGGGGAAGAGAGAGTTACAAACATCCCCCTTAGCTGACCTAGACAAAGTAAAAAGAAATGTCCTCAAAAAAAGTCTTCCGGCTGGGAATCACCATGAGAGTGGGAACTGTGGATACCACAGGAAATGGTGTTTCTATATCTCCTCTAAAATCTCTGACCTGTTTTTGAGATTAGGTTCCTAAGAAGAGAAAGAACCCCAGGGTTAATTTAAGTGATTTGGGAATAAAAAGTGCTTTTCAAATCTAGCTAAATTTAACATCAGAAGGACAAATTACTTGCATAGACTCAGACTTCAAACTCAAGTACGTGAAGGGAGAAATGGTTCTGATACCACAGGAAGATGCCTGAACATTTCTGTGAGAGGTTCCCTTTGCAAAAGCAAAGGGCAGTGAAGATTAGGGAAAGTGAGAAGACAAGCTCGAGTTGCAAAAAAAAAGAAAATGGTGTTGGAATATTATTGCAGCCAAGGGATGGAAGAGGAAAAAGAGACAAGATTTTTGGCAGGGATAGCCCAGGACAGTCATCCTTTATTTCTCTCCTGGCTCTGCTTCTGACTATCTGGGCTGCACCACCAGGCCTTTCTCCAAACTCGATCTTCTCTCCACCCTTTTCAGCTCCCTTTAATGGGTTTTCCCCTTACCTCAAGTAGTGAAGGCTCCTTGAGGGAACAGACTGCTCAGCATAGTAGTAAGCACTTAATAAATGCTTGCTGACTGATTGAGGAGATAAAGGAGAAAAGCAAGTTGGGAATGGGGATAGCTTAGGGAAAGAGATCAGGGAATGGAGGAGGGGACATAGGTCAAGTAAAACAACAGACCAGGAGCCAGGAAGACCTGAGTTCAAAACCAGCCTCATTCTTACTAGCTGTGTGACCCTGGGCAAGTTACTTAACCCTGTTGGCCTCAGGTTCATCATCTGTAAACAGAGCTGGAGAAAAAAATGGCAAACCACTCCAGTATCTTTGACAAGAAAACCCCCAATGGGGTCATGGAGAGTCGGACATGCCTGAAATGACTAAACAACAACCAATTGTGAAGAAGAAAAGACTTTGGGAAGGACCTGTTAGCATTTGCAGCTCTGCTATGTGAGCTCTACTGATCTCCAGAGAATAAAACTAGGACCAAGGGACAGAAGTTGCAAAAGTAGATTTACATTTGCATGCAAAAAAAAACAACTTCCCAACAATTAGAGCAATCCCAGGGTGGAATGGGCTGCCAGTGGTGGGAGTCCTCCTCCCTAGAGGTCTTCAAGCAAAGGTTGAATGACCACTTATCAAGCATATGGAAAAGGAATCCCTTCTGATTCTGAGATTCAGTGGTTCTGTGGGATAAGGAAAAGTGGGCGAGCTGACTCGAAGGTCAGAGAAGGTCAAAGAGAAAAGGAGAGAAGGTCAAAGAGTGAGAGGGGATGGATTGAAGGGCTCAGAGGAGAGTCCAGAGCATGAGTAAGATGATGAGTAGACTAGAGAAGGACAGTGGATGGGAAAGGGGAGAAGCCATAATGGGTAGCACTTTACTCTGTAGAGGGCCCCCCCGTCTTGTTCTCTACCCCTTGAAGTCACCGTCTTCATAGGATGCAATGTCCTGCCTTGGAACACACAGTCTCCTGGGTGGTGAATTTTATCCCCAAGCTTTTATCCTAGATAAGAAGAGTATGAAGATAGGTACATGCTGGGGAATATGGCCAGCCCAGCTCCATTTCAGGGCACTCCTCTAGTAGAGATGAAGTCTTTTTCTTTTGTCTTAGTCTAGACACATTTATTTTCTGGGGAGACAATCAGAGCTGTTTTCTTCCGTGGAAGAATTGTCTTTAACAATGCCCAAAGGCACTCAAGATCTGTCTTGGGTATCCTTCAGCTGAATTTGTAAGTCCTCTTTCCCACCAGATTTCAAGTCCTCCCAGGCACCTAGTTGGAATACCAGGCAGTTATCCTTGGAGATAAGGGGGCAAGGTACCTCAACCCCAAATGACCCAACCTTACCAGAGCTTAAGAGAGAGAAAATGGGGATAGGCAAAAATCTCTTTCCTCATATTCACCTTGCCAACTCTCTGGTCTCGAAGTCATCCTTCCTACTCCACCCTACATGCTCTCTGAGCCCCAGGGTAGAAAAGAGCTTGAAGACTTTGTTCTCCAAGGCCATTAAGTTAAAGTTATTCAGAGCCAAAGCTGGGGCTTCTAAGTAACTCCAACCTCTGTGTGAGGCTGGAGAAGCATAAAGGTTTCCAGTCAGCAGCAGCATCTTCCTGTGTCCCATTCTGAGATGCTACCTATCTCAAGCCTTTTAATTTGCTCTGTGGTTTAAGTAAGGTTCTTAGTGGCCTAATGCCACATGCCAACATTCCTTCTTGATTTATTTCACCAATAGGAAATCTCCATTGGTCCATCATGCCTTGAAGGAATAGGGAAGGCAGAAGACATGAAGGAGAGGAAAGGTGATTGAACTCATTTCTACAGGAATCAATCACAAAGTACACAGGTGAATTACCTCCTCTAGTCAGAATAATTAAACAGACTAGGAGGGGTGAGAAGAGGTAATTCCAGTAAGACACCTAAACATTTCCTTCTTGTTGACTTTGCAACAGACCTAGCCTGAAATAGTTCCCAGTTACTCTAGGAATTTACAATTTAAAGTTAACATGTAGAAGCAAGGGTGCTGGATTTGGATTCTACCTCAGCCATCTACTAGTTGTGTCAACTTGAGCAAGTCAAAACTTTTATGGGCCTCAGTTTCCTCTTCTGTAAAAAGAGGGATTTGGATTAGCTAGTCTTTAAGGTCCCTTCCAGCTCTAAATCCTATGGCCCTACAGCAAGGATTTTTAACCTTTTTTGTCATAGACCCCTTTGGGAGTCTATGAATCCCCTTCTCAGAATAATGTTTTTAAATGCATAAAATAAAATACATGAAATTTCAAAGAAAGCCAATTATATTTCAGTTACCAAAATATTTTTTTAAAAAATCAAGTTCCCAGGAACCAGGTTAAAAACCTCTCTGCCTTACAGGTAGCACCAGAAATGCAGCACTACTAGAAGGTAGCACTAGAGAAGTTGGGGGTGTAGGGGACTGGGAATAGGTGGAGGTGGAGAGTTTCAATGGGAGAAAATGTAAATGAGGGCCATATAGAGCAATCTGAACAAAAGCTATTTGTATAATTCTTTATATTTTAAAATGAGAAGGAAATGTAATCAATTACTCCTACCCATTTTAAACTTTACGTTTTATCAAGCTTAGCATAGTGCCTAGCACACAGTAGGTGCTTAATAAATGTTTATTGCTTGATTGATTGATTAGCGCCAAGACTGAAGAAGAGGAGAAAAGATCCAAGCATGAGACTTCAGTGTCCAAAAGGATACAGTGAAGGATATTTTATGTAACCAACCAGCACCTCAGGATGAGTGCTGTGGTCCTCCAGTTTTGTGTCCAGATTAGGCTGGTAGTGTGGCAGTGTCTCCAAAGACAACTTCCCAGCTTTCCCTTTTTGAACACAAAAAGTCCTTTCCTTGGTGTGCACTAGAGACGCTCCCTCTCTTTCCAGGCATTCTGGGTGCTAACTAGTAAGGAAGCAAGCTCCCAGTTCTAAGTTTTGAGCATTGTCATTTTTTCAGGAGATGAAAAGAGAAAGAATCTGATTCCTACTAAGGCTGAGTTAGGACCCATTTCCATGGAAGTAGGTATGTGTTCTTCAAGGCCATGGCTAGACTTCTGAGAAACTCTTCATTGAACAGATAGGTGTAGGTGGTCATGAGTTCATGCCAAGAACAAAGGTTGTCCCAGTCAGAATTTCTGATTTAACTCTAGCTCTCCTTGCCAGGTTCTAACCTATAAATAAATGGTATGATGAACAGGTTAAAAGTATATTATATTATATTACTATGTTATGTTGTATTATATTATATTACATTACAGTATACTATATTATATCATATTATGTGACAATATATTATGTTATATCAGCGATGTGCATCTGTGAGACGAGCCCACATGCATAGAGCTAGAATAGCCCCTAACCCAAGGTGGAAGGAAGGAGGCCCAAGAACAAACACTGGCATTGGTCCTGGTTTGTAAAATGAAGGACTTGTAAATGGGAAGGGGAATGAAGAAAGAACCTCCTACTTAACCATGAATGGACAGGAAACCCACAGAACAAGTTTCAGCTTCTAAAGGAAAAGGATGAGGAAAGTCAACAGCCATGGAGTGGAGACAACATGGATGCAAGGGGCAACGGCATCACCAGATCACCCCAGGAGAAATAGGAAGTTCTCAAGAGTTGAAATTCTGAAGACATCAAGAGAAACCATTCCAAAAAGGAGGAGAAAGGGCAGTGATCTAAAGTAATCAATATGGATGAATGCAGGACAGGGCACCCACTAACTGAATCAGATTTTAAAAATATACTGTGGAATGTTGCATTTATTTTTCATTTGTAAATTGGTTTTGCTTAATTGTTCCCCTTTTTCCTTTTTTTTAAAAAGTTCTTTGTCATAAGGTGTGGCCCTCTGTGACAGGGGTGGAAGAGAAATGCAAGGAGAAATATAAAAATTTTAAACATGTTAGAATTTGCCCCTATAAACCAGAAAAGATCCTAATATTTGGTCCTGTTGTCTAGGATTATCTAGTTATTGACAATCTAACTTAGACTGGCAACTCCTCCAATAAATAAGTAAAAATATGTATAAATATGACTATGTATTTTTGAAAAGATGTACAGAAATGAAAGTGAGAATAGGTAATAGAGGATGAACATCAAAGTGTGTCAAAACTCTATAAAAATTACAAGAGAATTGAAGCTCAGAAGGAGCTGAGTTTGATGAGCAAAGGATTCTTTGGAGCTTTTTTGTCAATATGAGGGAAGAGGAGGATCAGTGAATGGAGAGAACTACTCCTGGGGAAAGAGGTGATGGGAATAGAGTAACTGACAATGTAGAGAAAGCATAACTCAGATAATATTTTGCTTGTTTTCTCTGCCCAGGAGAATGATATTTGCACTGGAGAGGACACAGCAGAAATGGCTGTTAGGGAGCTGATGCACAAGACAAGCAAGGAGACAATAAAAGTCTACCTAGTTGGTAAGCCCAAGTTATCTGGTCTAAATTAATTACATCCTAGGGCACTGGAAAAAAGATGGAAAATATGACTGATGAGCCATTTTCCATCATCTCTGAAAGATCCTGGAAAACCAGAGAGCCATAGAAAGTTTGCAGAAGCTCTACCGAGAGCTGTCCAAAAGTGGAGCGGCCTTCTTCCAGAAGTAATGAGTTTTCCCTCCTTCCATGACTTCAAACACTGGATCACTACCTATCGAATAGATTGCAGTAAGAACTCCTTTCATGGATGAGTTGGACTAGATGACTTCTGAGGTCCCTTTTAAATCCATAATTCTATGATTCTGAGAAATTTCTCTGCCTAGCTTACAAAGCCCTCCACATTTCCAGACTTCCTGCTCAAGGACATCTCCCACCACAGTCCAACATACATCTTCTATTTCAGGTAAGTCACTCACTAGCAAAATTTCACAAGTATGAACATATTAACTTGAGTTCATCCTATTACTTCTTCCTTGAGTGCTACATTCTATTAAAATGCATAAAACGTTGTAAGACATAGGATAGAGGGAAGAGGTAGATCTCGGGTTCAGGGGATAGTATAGCCAGATGAAACAGCACAATTTAACATTATTGACCACTATGATGAAACACACTACCCACAGAGAGGGAGAGGGGATGGATTCAAAGTGAAGATTGAGGTTTATGGCTTTGTTTGGGGGAGTGGGGTGGTTTGGACATAACAATGTAGAAATTTGTTTTGCTCGAGTATGTATGTTTGTAACTGACTTTGTTTTCCTTTCTCAGTGGGGTTAGAAAGAAAGAGGCAGGAAAAGAGAATTCTAAATTCTAAATAAAATTAAACTTAAAACTCTAAGAGAAAGCTAATTCAGTGTATTTTCCTATATGATTAATGTTATTAATTGAAGTTGTAGATCAAGACCAACCAAAATAAATGTGAAACATTCCAAATGAAACACATTAAGGAAGACTAAGCATTACCAAGCTAGTATAATGATACTTCCCCAAAGAAAAGTTCATAAGTATGGTCCAGGTACAAATTAATAGCCTGTCTCCCATATCTATAATTCTTCTGTATATTTTTCTACATTATTATTTTATTTGATGAAAATTGTCTTTGAGTAATGTATAAAGTGATCTGTATTTATTAGCAAAGCTGATAGTAAGTGCTCTGTAAGTGTTAGTTCTTATCTCTGTAAATTTTGAAATAATTTTTTCTTTCAACCTAAGTTATATTTTCATAACTAGAAAATCTTTGATGACAGGACCAAATATTTAGTGTCTTTTCAGTGGATGGGGGCAAATTCTAGCTGTAAACCAAGAAACAATCTGTAGATTATTGTTTTTTCCTGTTTCACTTATAGTCATATACAAATGCCTTAAATGCTACTTTCACTAAGCATTTAATATCATGACTTCTGATCATTAAAAACAATGCTTTTTAAAAATTGTCTATCCAAAAAATAAATAAATGCAATGTTTAATATAAGAACTTTATTGCTTTCATATAGACAATCTATGGGAAATATGCAAAAAATATTGTACATAAGATGATAATGACTGAGAAGAAACAAGAATTCATTTAATTTTTTACAAAATATTTTATTTTCAAAGCAGAGAAAATGTTGTACAAACATGCATATAGATTATGTATATGATATTCTTATGTGTATATAGGACTAGTGTGCAATTTTTTACTAACTTTGAATAAATAATGATATATTACTAAACATGACCAAAAATTCGTTTACATATGCCCATCAATTAGGGAATGGCTGAACAAGCTGTGGCATATGAATGTAAAGGAATACCATTGTAACATAAGAAATGATGAGCAGGAAGACTTCAGAGAGGCCTGGAAAGACATATATGAACTGATGCTGAGTGAAAGGAGCAGAACCAGGAGAACTTTGTACACAGCAACAGCCACAGTGTGTGGGGAATTTTTCTGGTAAACTTAGTACTTCATTGCAATGCAAGGACTTAAATAATTCCCAGTGGTCTCTTAAGGCAAAATGCCTTTCACATCCAGAGAAAGAACTATGATCTTCAATCGCAGGATGAAGCAGCTCATTTTCTTTTGCATTAGGTTTTGGTTTGTTATGTGATTTCTCCCATTCATTTTAACTCTTCTGTGCAAAATGATTAATGTGAAAATGTTTTTAATAAGATTGTATGTGTAGAATCCATATAAGACTGCATGCTGCCTCAGAGAGGAAGGGGGAAGGGACTGGGAGAAAATTTAAGACTTACGGAAGTAATTGTCTCCGTTAGAACAAATAAACTAATTTTTTTTAATTTGTTTATATAGATCCTATCTTAAAATTTAAACTATAATGCTGAATAATTTTTTTAATATTAATGACTACTTGGTGACCCACCAAGATAAGGCCCTGCACCAATTCTCTCTCCCTAAGAGGCACCTCTGCTCTGGACTCATGTACATGTGTGGTCTAGACCAGTTGAAGTCCTGAGGGAAACTGACCCACAATGAGAGGTAAGCTAGGTTCCATTTGTTCCTAATCTTCAACTCGTTAATTATTTAAAGCTTAGATTTAGGCTCTCGTCTAGGTCAAGAGAGTGAGTTGTACATTATAAATGAAATTTATTTCCTATGCACAAAAAGACTATAACACAAAAGACTCTCAAGTATTTAATGGTCGTAAGATCTGAATTAAATAAGCAACAGTGCTAACAATGGTCATAGTCAGACAGGAGGTTGATATTAAAGTCATTTAAATATGAAGCACTATGGATTGCTGGTGAGGCATTTTTTTACACCCCACCTTGGGTCTGTACTATCTCCCTCAAAGCTTGTCTTCTGGCAAGCCCAGCCATGTGCCAGGGCTCCTCTTATTGGCAGTTGACTTCTCCAACACAGAAGTTTCCTTCCAGCTTCACTTACTGACCCCAGGACCTGCAGACCCCTCAGATCTATGAGGTTGCCTCCAACCCTGGATATGACCACCTCAAGAACGATATCCAGTCACATCCTCAGCCAAGGAGATGTGAAGGAGAAAAGGCAACCAGGGACCCGGGGGCAAGCATGGCTAGTTGAATTCATGTTCCATGTGGTTGTAGCAGCAGGAAAGGAGGAAGGATCACAGCCAATTCCCCCACACCCTCACATGTTGTCTAAAAGCAGAGCACGCTACTTGTCACACAGAAGAGTGAAGGCAAGAAACTGAGCCAAAAATTGTCTCTTTCATTTTTTTGAACTTGGTAAAGCGAATGTTTGTACCAACGACTTGAAATCTGAGCCTACTTTGCCTTAGAACCAAAGTGGTTCAAAGGAAGTGGGCCCACAGTTCAGGGGGAAGTTTTTTTACTTCTATTCTTGATATATATTTTCAATTAATATTCCTTTGTGAAAGCTATTTGGTATTAATTGGATAAATTATATAGAGCATTGATCACTGAGTCAACCAATTATCAATATAGGAGAGACACTAGCTAAATTGCGATTGATATTGGGGAGAATACACCAGATTGGGAATTCAAGCATTTGAAAAAACCCTGCTGCCTTTCAGGGGTACTCCTAGAACCCTGAAGGAGAGATATGGCTAGCTGAGTTCTGGGAATTTGACTTGTTAATGTGTGAGTATGGGTTGGCAGACTGAGTCCCATGTCTCACTACAGTGGAATATGGATTGAGGGGTTGGTCTGAATCTAAATTCTGACAGACTGCTTTCTAGTTTTCCCAGGAAACATTTTTTAATCAAATAGGGAGTTTTTTCCTAGGTAATTCATATTTCAAGGTTAATAGAACCCTCAGTTATTAAGTTTCACTATTTCTGATTTTCCCTGTCTATTCAGTTCCATTGACCTATTTTTCTATTTTTTAACCAGTACCAAATGGTTTTGATGATTGCTAGTTTATATTATATTTTGAGGTGCTATTCCCCCCTCATTTCTGTCTTTTTTCATAATTTCCTTTGATATAATAAATTTTTTGTTCCCTTAGGCTATGGGCTATCTTAACAGGAGGTTTTGTATCTCCAACAATTAGTACTATGTCTGGCCCATAGGAGGTATTTAATAAATTCTTGATGACTGATGAATTCTGTGAAGTGTCCCCTTGATATTTTGACCAGCATAACATTAAAGCTATAAACTCACTTTGGTAGTTGTGTCATTTTTATGATTTTGGCACAGCTGTTTAAGTTGCTCTTTATCTTTACAGAGTGGTATAGAATTGAACCTATAAGCATTGTACATGCTTCAGTAAATGACTCCCAGAGCCTATGCATTTTGGAGTTATTTTAAACAGGGCTTCATTTTCTATTTTTGCTTCCTAGATTTCTCTATTATCATATCATATTATCTTTTTAGCTGATGCAGCATTCAGCCCCATTAATGTTGTCACAGGGTGGGAAAAGGACCAAGGGGCCACTCATGGTTTGCCACAACATAACAGAACACCACATCCTTTCACCATGGTTTACCACATGACCGGTACTAGCCAAGGAGTTCATCATTTCCCATGGGTCTAAGTGCTGAGGCAGGGAATATCTGTGAATGCTTCTATACAATCCATGCTGCAATACAAAAAGGCCCCATTGGGTCAAGACATATGATGACTGGATCTAGAGTCCAAGGTTCAAATCCTGCCTCCACTACTTACAACCTGCTTGTGACCTTGTTCAAGTCTCTTCACTCTCGTGGTTCTCAGCCTAATGACAGGATTAGGCTCAGGGGCTCTTAACCTGGGGTCTATGAATTTGATTTTTTAAAATATTTTGATAATTATATTTCAATCCAATTGGTTTTCCTTATAGCATTATATAATTTTATTTTATGTGTTTAAAAGCATTATTCTGAGAAGGAATCTGTGACAAAGAAAAAGGTTAAGAACCCCTGAAAATGATTTCTAAGGTTCCCGAGAGTTCTAAATTCTATGATTCTAGAATGAAGATTTTGGGCACTTGGGATGTAGGACATCAGAAAGGGGCCTTAAAAAGGGGAAAAGTTCAGCAATAACATCAAAATTTGACCCAAGACTGTCTCTCCTACCTCAGCTGCCTCCTCTAGGGCAGGGGTTCTAATTCTCACTTCCTTCCAAGGCCTCCCCCTCCAACTCCTAGGGCTCCCAGTGCCTAGCACACCTGGGGTGAATGGGAGTGCTCATACAGACTCATTCCAATGAGGTTTTAGTTGTTCTTCTTTGGAAAACGGCTTCATGAAAGAAGGCCTTTCAAACCTTTAGTCACATTAAAAATACATATATATATATACGTATATATATATATATATGTATATACGTATATATATATGTGCACACATTACAAATGTCAATCCTCAACAACAAAAAAATTAAAATGCAAAATAAATAAAATTTAAATAAAACTTTTAGCATTTAACAAGGCAGAAACAAATGAATTTATGTACAACCAAGTCCCCAAAAAAGCTTTCCAAGTTTGCTTGGAGTTCTATTAATTTCAGTCCACCTGTCTGTGTATTCTTCCTTCCCTCTTTTCTTTTTGTTTCTTTCTCTTCTTTTTGCTTGTTATTTTTTTCTACCTGTTTTTTCTGTCTGTTCTATCTATGCTATTTCTTTCTTTCTGGCTGTTATTTCTACTTTTACTTTCCGTCTCTTTCTTTCTGATTTTTTTATTTCTGACTCTTCTTTCTCCCTAGTCTTTTTCTGTGTTCTGCCCTTTCTATTTGACATTTCTTTGTCCTTTCTGTTCTCTCTTTCCTTCTGTTTTCCTCCCTTCTCATTCTTCTAGTCAATATATTTTCCATTCTAGTTCTGACCTTGCTTTTTTATCCTTTTGTGTAGATCTTTCCATATTTCCTTGTATGATTCACATGCATCTTGGATGACATCATAACATTCCATTTCATGCCCACTTCTTGTTTTATATCTTTGAATCTCCTAGAGCAAAGAGCATGGAAAGTAGTACCATGGGTGTAATTAGGCTACCATCCATTACCAGTTACAACTTGGCCATTAGGGGTAGCAGATAAAACGTTATCAAGAACATTTAGAAAAAAGAAGCAGTTAATTAAAGAATAAGAAATAATTAGCCCAAGTATTGCATTTATGTCTGTAAAAGACCCAGAGGATAGAAACCTCCAGAGCATTAGATGGACCTTCTATGCAGCATTTAAAGAAAGATATGAATATGAATCCCATAGGATGAGAAGCCATGGATAGGTTGTAACCTGTACCAGTAAATGGGAGGCAGCATGTGGTAAGAGCACTTTCTCTGGAGTCCAAAGACCTGGGTTCAACTCTCCGCTTTGATGTTTACTTCCTGTATGACTTGACCTGTATCTCAATTTTCTCATTTGTAAAATTAAAGGGTTGAACCAAATGGCCTCTGAAAAGTCTATGATTCTTTGGAATAGCTATAGAGAAGAGATCACAAATCTCCCAAAGTATCTCCCAGAGAACTTGCCCTGTACATTGTAGGCTTTTAATAAATTGAGTTGGAAGCCAGAACACCTGTGTTTAAATGCTAGATCTGCTGCTTAACCATAGGTGTAACTTTGAGCTTCCTTTACCTCTCTGGGCCTCAATTTTTTTATCTGTGATATGAGTGTAATGGAGGGCAGACATATGAGCAGATGCCATCAATTTCACTAAGATGGCATGATGAACACGGAAAACACTAGAGCAGCAGTTCTCAAAATGTAGTAAGTTTATCCCTGAGGATTCCCAATTCTTTTACAGGGGGTCCATGAAGTCAAAACTATTTTCATAATAAAATTAAAACACTTTAATTTATAATGCAGTAAATATTGATAGGTATAATCCACATAGACAAAAATTCTTGGAGGGAATCCTCAATAATTTTTAAGAGTATATAGGGGTCCTAAAACCAAAAAGTTTGAGAACTGTTGCATTGGGTATCTGCTTTTGGGAGAATCCAATGAGGACTGGAGCATTCTATGATGGCCTACCATGTGGTTAGGAGCAGTCTTTCTTAGTTGACCACATAGCCAAAACTGTAGATATCTTTAAAATGGCCTGACCTCACAAAAGCTGAACTTTTTGCTATATTTATGTTTGATGGTGAAAACAACACAGTTAGTCATAACTGGTGACATGGTGTAATGAACAGGAAGAGCCCTTAGACCTTCCACCACCATTCCCCATTTCTACCCCATGTGGCCTTAAGAAACAGACTGGGTTTTTGGACTTTTTATTCTCTCTTTCTGTTCCACGTGCAGAGAGTACATCTCCTATCTGGGCCAGGGCCACAAACCATGGGGACTGGAGAATCCAGAATGTTGCAGCCAACCCAGTAGCACTATCCTGAGGAGCACAGGTCAAGAACTCCAGCCAAGCAAAAGCTGACATTGCTTTGGACTTGAAATTGCTGAGATTAATATTATGTAGAAACTGAGCTAGGCAGTAAGTCTAATTCCTCCCACACACACTGAGATGGTGTAGGGGGATCTTTGCCCCTGAGGTATTGGAGGACATGTTTGTATGATATTCTTCCTCTATATTTGAATGAATTATCCCCTTTGCAAAAGCCAAAATTATGTTAAGTGGTTAGATGGAACTAGGGTATTGGTCACTTGGCCAACTGAAAGAGCTGGGGGCTAGAAGGAGGGCTAAAAATCAATGTCAGAGAAAAGGCATTCTAGGCCCCAGTGCCCTGGTGAGAGCTGTGAGGGGGATTAAAATATAATAGACTCAGCTGAGAGCGAGTGGGACCAGAGTAAATAGTGTTACAAGAGAGCTGGTCTAGATCAGAGGTCCTTAACCTCTTCTGTGTCATGGATCCCTTTGGCAATCTGACAAAATTTACAGTCCCCTTTTCTGAATAATGTTTTTAAATAGATCAAAGCAAATATTTGATCAGAAAGGCAACCAATTGTATTAAAATACACTTATCAAAACATAAAAATTAAATAAGTTTACAGACCCCAGGTTAAAAACCCCTGAGGCTAGGTTCTTCAGGTTCCTCAGAATCATCAATCTATGATCCTATGAGTGACCATTAAGGTTTCATGTCCTGATGAGTAGCTCCTTATCCTCGGGAGCCCTCTATTAACTACAACAAATACAACTGATGTGTCAGACCCACAGTAATTAGCTCTAAAAGAGCTGGGAGCAGGGAGACAAGGAGCCAGGTACTCAATGTCCTCAACTTTTCCCTCCCATATAGCCTCCCTATGTTCACCAAGATACGAATGAGTTTTTTCCCCTTTCTCCCTCCCCCAGCACAGGGCTGGGCAAAGAGTAGACATCTACACAGCAGAGAGTGTTCTAAATTGTCTCTTTTTTCCTCACCTTCTCACATTTATAGTAAAAGATTTCATTTTTTCATCATAGCTGCCCTCTATATTTCTTGACTCCTTAGTATCTTTTGACAATGTTGACCATCCTCTTCTCCCATATACTTTCTCCTCCCTCCGTTTTTATGACACTTTTCTCTTTTGAACTGAAAATATGTAGAAGGCTCCCTATGATGATAGGCATGTAAATAGCTCAATATCTTCAGAGAAACATTCAAGGAAGCCTTCCACAGTCTACAAGATCTTAGGATCAGATGATGTCCTAGAACTAGTAGACCCACGAAATTACCTGGTTCAACCGCATCGTTTTACTGATGAGAAAACTGATGTCCAAAGAGGTTAATTGACTTATCCATAGGGAATTGCTATATCATAATTGATTTCTTTCAAAAAATATTAAATGTTTACTAAAGTAAGCACACTGTGCTAGACATTGGAGACAATGAAGGAAAAACTATCCATCTCCAGAGAAAGAAATGACAAATAGAAGTATGCATATTATGGTTTTATTTATATATGTCTTAGTGTGTGTATGTGTATGCATGTGTGTATGCGTGTGTGCATGTGTGTGTGCATGTATGCATTTGTGTGTGTGTGTGCATCTGAAATGGTGACCTTCTCCAGTGAGGGATAGGGAGGAAGAGAGGGAGATAGTTTGGAACTTAAATGTAACCCAAAAAATTAATTTAGTTTAATTTAATAAAAGAAAGAAAAAGTCCCACGTACCTTTCCCACGAAGGAAGACCACCCAAAATCCCTTTAACAAGGGATTCTCATGTTGGGTGGCATCCCAAGACCATGCTTTGATATGGCCTCTTTCAAATTAAAGGAATCAGGTATCATTCTACTTGAGCCTGGTGGAAAAAACAAGGTAAGGCTACATGGGACAATTCTCTGGGAAAGAGGTAACAGCAGGTAACAAGAACTGACTCAATTAATGGGAGAGATATTCAGACCTAAGGAATCTCAAGGAAGACAAATCCTAAACTGAACAACACTAGACTTAATATCTACTCCAAAGTATTGTGGAAAGGACACCAGCCTATGAGTCAAGACAATTGTGTTTTAACTCTGGCTCTGGCCCTTACAATGTGGTTTTCAGTTACTTAGCCTTTCTATAAGGTAAAGACATTTTATTAGGTACAAAATGTCCCTTCGGACTCTAACACTGAGTGATTTCATTCTTCATACCTCTATAGTGAGCTCTGAGTACTAGTCTGGGACAGGGTGACACCACATGAAAAGACAGTAAATAGGGTGGCATTCGGCATGGAGGTATGCAATGAGCCTTTGCTGCTTTTGCTTTCTTGTGAGTTTCAGCAGGCAATCTGTCACTCTATCCTCATAGGTGAAGGCTTATAGCTGAAGACAGACAGAGAGACAGAGAGTACATACTAGAGCAGTGGGGTAATCCAGCCTTTGGAGAAAGGAACACTTCCTCATTGAGCACCTACTGATAAAACCATTGACAACAGTTTACGCATACCACCATCTGGAGGCCAAATTAAACAGTACATGGACTTGCTGGTTAATTAATTTATTTATTGACAAAATGCTTTTCCATAAGCTTGCAGAAAGCAGAATGCAGACCATGTGTTAGCTACTGTTGCTACGACCTCACTCCAGTGTCCCCTGGAACACCACCCAAGTGCCTGGGCAGCCGATGCTATGGCCGTACCTATAATTATCAAGCTGTGAGTACTTCAAAGATCTTAGAGCCCATGAGATCATCTCCTTAAGGTAAGTACAGTGTTACTATCATCCTCTTTGATGAGTTGACTGATGCCCAGAGAAATCAAATGATTTATACAATGTCCCATAACTACTTAATGACAGAATTAGTATTCAACAGGTTTTTTTTTTTTAACTTAATATAAGAAACTCCCAGCAATGAACACCATACAAAACTGGTCTCGGCTGCTTCATGTCACTGGATCTGATGTCAAGGTTATTAAAGAAGGGACTCATATTGAATAGGTGTGGGGCACAGCATAGGAAAAGTGATAGAACTGTGAATGAGAACACCTAAATTTAAATGCTCCGTTTCATCCTCAATTCAATTAACCAGTATTTATCAAGTGTAATATCCACTATGAGTTCCAGGAGTGGGAAACCTGCGACCTCAAGGTCACATGTGGCCCTCTAGGTCCTTGAGTGCGGCCCTTTGACTGAATCCAAACTTCACAGAACAAATCCCCTTAATAAAAGGATTTGTTCTGTAAAACTTGGACTCAATCAAAAGACTGCACCCAAGGACCTAGAAAACCTAGACACAATATTCCCCACCCCCTGATAGGCTCTGGAGACACAGTCAAAAATGAAACAGTTCCCACCACTAGGTGGCACCATAGTACATAGACAACTGGTCCAGGAGTAGGAAAAAACCTGTTCATTTGGGGCCTCAGATACTTATTAGCTATGTGACCCTGGGCAAGTCACTTAACCTTTGCTTGCCTCAGTTTCCTCATCTGTAAAATAGGGATGATAATATCCCCTACCTCCCAGGGTTGTTAGGAGGAGACAATGAGATAATAATAGGAAAGTATTTAGAACAGTCCCTGGCATATGGGAAGTATTATATAGATGTTAGATATTGTTACTTTTATTTCAAAGAGCTCACGCCGTTTATTCTCTGTGTTTCTTCACACAAGTCACTTCCCCACTCTGGGCTTCAGTTTCTTTACCTATTAAAATAACAGATTTGGACTAGATCAGTGGTTCCCAAAGTTTTTGTTTCATGAACCCTTTTCAACAATGACAAAAATGTTTTGTGAATCCTAAGGGTACTTTAGTATATTTCTCATAATGTTCTTTTAGATTCATTCATTAACTGCTCACAATAATTAAAATGGTAACTTTTGCCTCCAAAAAGCTCCAAATTAAAATTTACATAATTATAAAATATAAAAATTTATTCTACCTAGAATTATGAAAATATAAGTATGAAATTATAAAGCTCTAATTATAAATTAATTATGAATATTTTATAGGGCACATTATATAAGAATTAAAATAAATAATCCACCAAGACTTCATATGTTTACTATATTTCTATAAAATTTCATATTAAATTTCTTTATTTTATAAATTTTGTTAAATATAAATAACATTCTAATGAAATAAGTTGCAACTTGGAAGATATTTGGCATAATAATCATATAAAAACTTTATTCTTATGTTGGACTTTTTTTTATTTGACCAAAGGTTTGCACTCTTTGGCTCAACACCATACAGTCTTCAATCTAGTTCCATGTTGAGTTTATTTTTGTATTTTGATTTAAAAGAAGAATCAAGTGAAAATCCTCACTCATGCAAAAATATGGTGGAAAAAGGAGAATTTTACAAGTGTTCTCATTGAGAGATGGAAATTAATTTTTATTTTAGCCAAAAATTTATGTTCATATAAATATCATTTTAAATTTGTCTACAATCTATTAATATGTCAAGTAAAATTTTCATTCATTCATCATCCAAGGATGGAAAAGATATGTCAAATAGGTTGTAAATACAATTTAATTTATTGTAAATTTCAGGAAAATATTCATTAAAATCACCTCCAAAAATTCTATATGTCCACTGATGTCTTTCTTGGTAACCTGATCCAAAGACAGTTATTTCTTCATCAGAAAACTCCTTGTTCATATCCTTTGACCGTTTGTCAACTGGCAAATGATTCATATTCATATATGTTTGACAAAGTTCTTTATAAAATTTAGATATGAGAACTTTATCTGATAAACTGGCTTTAATTTTTTTTCTAATTTTCTACTTTCCTTCTGATCTTGGCTTTGTTTTATTTACACAAAATCTTTTTAATGTAATGTAATCAAAATTATCCGTTTTATACCTACCTTTGCACTTTATCTCTTGTTTATTCATAAATTGTTCACCTATCCATGAGTCTGCTAAGTAATATGTTCCATGTTCTTCTAATTTTCTTGTAAAATCTCTCGTTATATCTAGGCCGCACATCCATTTTGACATTATCCTGATAAATAGCATAAGATATTGGTCTATGCCCAGTTTTTTTTTTTCATTTTATTTTTCAGTGAAAGGAGCAGAACCAGGAGAACTTTGTGCACAGCAACGACCACAGTGTGCGAGAGTTTTTTCTGGTAGACTTGGAATTTTGTAATAACGCAAAAACTTCTTATAAAAAAAAAAAAATCCCAAAGGTGGTTCTCAAGGCAAAATGCCTTCCACACTCAGAGAAAGAAATATGGAAGTCATTCACAAAATGTAGCAGATCATGTTTGTGTATGTGTATGTGTTTGTGTATCATGTTTTGATTTGTTATAGGATTTCTTTCATTTATTTTAGTCTGACTACATAGCATGACTATAGTGAAAATGTACTCAATAGGAAAGCATATGTAGAACCTATACAGAATTGTATGCAGTCGTGGGGAGGGAGGGGGGTAGTGGGGGGTAGGTGTGGGGGGGATAAAATCTCAATTGTATGGCAGTGATTGTTAAACATTAAAAAATAATTTTAAAAAAGACTAAAATAAAAAAAACAATTTATTTTTCATTTTTAACACAGTTTATAACAGATAAAACAATTCAAGCTTTTGGTCAGGTGATACTTCTTTTTAAAGCATTTACAATATGGACCACAAAAGAATTTTTTAGACATTAACCAACTGAGACACAAATAATATTTTATGTTGCTAACTTCACACTCTCTTGACCTAATTGTCTCCAGAGTATTAGTAAGAATTAAAGGACCCTAATTTATTGTTGTTGGTCTAAAGTCCTAAGTCTAATAGCTTAATTTTAGACTTAACCTCGGATGTTCCCCTACCAATAATCTATAATTGAATAGATCTGGTATTAAGCTTACAAACCTTTTGACTATAGGAAATTGCCATCAAGAGTAGGGGCATTGCAGGGATATAATATCTCCCCAACTTCATGTCAATTTCAGGCAGGAGTAGATTGTCCACTTGCATTCAGTCAGGCTTCAAGTCTACCAGGTGTCAGTGGAGAAACTGAGTCAGGAGAATCCTACCTCAGCCCAGGCTGAACAGCCGCTCTCCCACCCTTCCCTTGAGATCACCTATGCAGTTCATACCAGCATCTCACCAGCTTACTGGCATCATGGATTGGAGGCTCAGACCGCCTTTCTTGCTATCCATATCTGCAGTCAGACTAAGAAGAACAGTCGCTAAATAGTCCCATAGCATCTAAAAATGGCAAGTTCCAATAACCAGGTTTCAAACATGATTATAATTCCACTTTGGCTAAGGAACATCTTTTGAGGCAAGTCTTAAGTGGCTTACACGCCTTTCTATACATGTTCTAGTTCCTGATTAAATAGAAATCATAAAATCAAATTTAAAACCTTAACTCTATGCCCAGTTTCTACCATACTGCTTTCCAATTTTCCCAAAAATGTTTACCAAATAATGAATTCTTATCCCAAAATCTTAGGTCTTTGCATTGGTCAAATATAAAGTTATTGGGTTGATTTCTCCCTGTAAATTGTATGTCTGCTCTATTCCATTGATCTACCTTTCTATTTCTTAGCCAGTACCACATAATTTTGATAGTGACTGCCTTATAATATAGTTTGAGATCTTCCTTCCTTAACATTTTTTCATTATTTCCTTTGATATTCTTGACTTTTTGTTTTTCCAAACGAATTTTGTTATGATTTTTTCTAATTCAGTAAAAAAAATTTATGGTACTTTAATTGGGATGGCATTGAATATGTACATTACTTTGAGTAAAATTTTTATCTTTTTTATAATATTGGCCCTGCCTACCCATGAACAATTAATATTTCTCCAATTATTTAAAGCTGATTTTATTTATATAAAAAGTTTTTTTATAATTTGGTTTATATGATTCCTGGGTTTGTTTCAGCAAGTGTACTCACAGGTATTTTATGCTGTCTAGACTCTAGACTCTAGAGCTATTTTAAATGGGATATCTTTTACTATCTCATCTTACAGAATTTCATTTGTGACATATAGGAATGCTGATGATTTACATGGATTTACTTTAGAACTTGTTACTTTGCCAAAATTGTTCATTGTTTCAATTACTTCTTTAGTTGAGTCTTTGGGATTTGACATGATAGTTTCTAATTGCTATAAAAACAAACCCATAATGTTTCAAACATGCACATATATGTTATCACAAAGGAAAAAATATATTTGCAACACAACTGGGCAATTACTAACTGCTTAAGGTGATATTAAAGATTTTGTTTTACACCTGGGACCATCATCACAAACCACTAAATGGGAAATAGGAACTACTAGACTAGATGACTTTAAGGCAACACCATTTCCATAGTAGAAGCTAGATAAAAGTTTACTTTTATCTTTACTTTTACTTTACTATCCCTCTGATCTTAAATTAATAGGATCATAGGATTAAGAGCTAGAAAAACCTTTGTAATTATCTGATCACATCTTGAACTAGATATTCCTTAAACACCCTAAACTCATCATGTAAAACGAAGGTTTTATTTTTTATTTTTTTATTATTTTATTTGTTTTCAGTGTTCTACAATCACTTCCATATATCTTAGATTTTTCCCCTCCCTCCCTTCTCCTCCTATCAGGTTTTATTTTTTTTTAATGAATTTTTATTATTTTTTTTGTTTTGCCCAATAGCTAGATATCTCCCAAGGCTCTAAACTGAGTCCTCTTCTCTCTACACTATTTCTCTTAAAGATCTCATCAGCTCCCATAGATTCAATTGTCTCTATGCAGATGATTCTTAGATTTACTTATGCAGCCCTAAGCGCTGTCCTGACTTCTAGTCTCTCATTTCTACAGTGTGTTTGTCCTTCATTGTCGGAGACCATGCCATCAGAGAAATGATTTCTCTGCCTGTTGGACATCTAGATGTCCTGTAGATAACTTAAACTCAACATGTCTAAAAATGAACTTGTTGCCTTTTTTCTAAAACCTTCCCCTTTTCCTAACTTTCCTATTTCTATAAATTACTGTTACTACCCTATTACTTTAAAGTTTACTGCTACTACCATCTTCCCAATCACTCCAGCTCACAAACAACCTAGGTGTTATTGTTACTCCTCTCTCTCTCTCTCTCTCTCTCTCTCTCTCTCTCTCTCTCTCTCTCTCTCTCCCTCCCTCTCTCCCTCTCTCCCTCTCTCCCTCTCTCCCTCTCTCCCTCTCTCCCTCTCTCTCTCATTCTATATTCAATCTGTTGCCAACTCCTATTTTTACTGATTTTACCTTTATGGTCTCTTGTATATCCCCTTCTGTCCTCTGACACTGACACTGATGAGGTGCTTGTGCTTGGACCCCAAATTCAAGATCACATTTCTCCCTAGTTTCAAAACACTATCCCTGACAGTTTTCTTGAGTGGGCCCACCTAAGACAAACTACCTTTCCCCTCAATTACTCATGGGTGGGCCCCAGTAAGACAAACTATCTTTCCCCATTACAAGAACAAGCTGACCTCTGAAGAAATTCCCTTGTAAAAACAGGACTCTCTTGTAACCACAGAATTATCATGTATTGATTCCCACAGTTATCATATACAATCCAGAGATCAAGCTATAGACATCAACTCTCAAAGCTATCTTGCCACAGACACAATAGACCAAAAATACACCTCCTAGAAACTCCTTCCTCTAGTATCCAGTAATGAATGACTCCTGTGACCAAGGTTGTATGTTATCACTTTCTGCCAGATAATCCACTACTTTTCCTAAATAAGCTTTAGCTCACTCCTGTTAAGTTGCGGAGTTAGTTCCTTAAGGAGCTCTGCCTACCATATTGGCATTACAATAAACCTTTGTCAACTTGACTTAAAGAATGCTTGAGTCCATGAATTCATTCTAGATGACCCTTTCGGGTACTTCAGTCCTTGAGGGGTCCCTGAACCTCTAAAACCCACATTAGCACCACCCTGGTGAAAACCCTCATTACCTCATGCCTGAACTATTGCAGTGCCCTGCTGGTTGGTCTCCCTGCCTCACTTTTCATCCTCCATTCAACTTCCAAAGAAAACTTCCTGAAGAACAATTCTGATCATACCCCTCCTCCCTCCATACACACATATACATCCAATTTAATAAATTCCCGCGCTTCCCTATCACCTCCAAGATCAAATATAAAATCTTCTGTTTGGCTCTTAAACCCCTTGATAACCTGGCCTCTTCCTGTTTTTCTAGTTTTCTTTCATCATACTCCTCTCCATATATTCTGTGATCCATTGACACTGGCTTCCTTACTGTTCCTCTCATAAAACTCAGTCATTTTCACTGATTGTGTCCAGGTCTGGAACTCTCTTTGTCCTAGTCTCCACCTCCGGGCTTCCTTCAAGCTTCACCTAAAACCCCACCATTTGCATGAAGCCCTCCTTGATCTAATACTTTCCCTCTGGTATCATCTACAACTTATCCAGCGTTTCTTATTTGCATATGCTGTACATTGTCTCTACCTTTAAATTGAGCTGCTTGAGGGCTCAAGCAGAGATTGTCTTTTACCTTCCTTTGTATCTCAGGCACTTAACACAATGCCTGGCACACGTTGTTAGTCATGCCCAACTCTTAGTGAGCCTGCGGACCATAACGCAACAATGCCACACATTCCTGGCAAGGATACTGGAGTGGTTTGCCATGTTATCCTCTAGTGGACTAAGGCAAACAGAGGATAACTGCCCAGGGTCACACGACTACTAAGTTTCCAAGTGCAGATCTGAACCCAGGCCCTCCTGACTCCAACGCCCAGCCTGAGGTCCTTGATAAAGAACTGTTTGTTGACTCAACGCTGACAGTTAAGTGGCAGAGCCAGATTCTGACTTGGGTGCTGAGAGCCAAAGCCGGGGTTGACTCCACTACATTATGAGGTCCCTCTGGACTCCACATTTTATTCAAAACCTCTAGAGTGTGGAAACGCAGGCCCAGAGCTGGCTTTTGTCCTACAAGTGGCTTTCTGCCTGCCCTTGGCCAAAGGGCCCAGGCCTCCTCCAGCTCAGGCATTCCTTGGGCTTGTTTTCTGGGGGTCTCCAGGGACTCCCCCACTTTGTTAGAACTTTGTCTTTATCCAAAGCATGGCTGAGTACTTCTTCAGCTGCCAGGCTGCTGGGGGCAGGGGAGAAGGCTCCTCCCTGTGGGCTCCAAGGCCCACATGCTTCTGACAGCAGAGCCAGTGACCAAAGCAAGAGATGCCCCCACCCCTCATCTTTACAGCCATCTTATGGTCATCCAAGAGCAAAACATCCTCGGGCCAATGTGGAAATTAAACTTCTAGGCTGCCAGGGAGGCGTAGAGAGAAAAAAGAGAAATCCAAGCTAGCGGCCACGAGGAACTACAACTCCCAGAATGCAGCGTCAGTTCCGCCGGACTGGGCGGTTCCTTTGGCTAGCTTGCGTGGCATGCTGGGAGCCGCCGCTTCCACACATTGGATCTCATTCTCCTTCTCCTTGTTCGCCCTTCCCCCACCCCTACTTCCGCTTCTCGACTTTGGCCCCGCCTCCTCTAGAGAGGCTTAGTGACGGAGCGGGTCTCCGACAGTCTCCCCTCCTTGAATTTTTATTGGTTAAGCTCGGCTGCCGTTCAGGGGGTGGAACGGAGGTCCCGTTTTCTGATTGGTGGCTTGGGTTTGGCGCCAACTAGGAAAGGTGGGCGGGGCAGCAGCGGTACTCTGCGAGCGGCTCCTGCGACACCCCCGGGCAGCTGGGCAGGAGGTCCGCCGGGGGCTGCCGCGGTCCCGCTCCCCGCTCTCCGCCGCCGCCGCCGCCGCCGCGTCTGGGCCGATCGGGCCCGCGCCCCCGGCCCGAGGTCCGCCGGCCCTGCGCCCGCCCGGCTTGTTTGGGTTTAACCCTCGGCTTGGCGCGGCCCCGGAACCCCCGGCGTGGGCATCGCTCGCGGCCTGCCCTCGGGCCGTGTTTGTGTTTGACCGCGGGCCGGGCCCGCGCTCCGGGAGGCGGTGGGGGCGGCGCGGCGCGGGGCGAGGAGAGAAGAGAGGCGGCGCCGCCGCCGCTGCTCCGGATGGAGCTGGGCCCGGAGCCCCCGCACCGCCGCCGCCTCCACTTCGCCTGCGGCTCTCCGCCCGCCGTGGTCAAGGCCCTGTTCCCCGCCGGCCCCGGGGGGCTGTCCCCGGTCACCAACCTGGCGGTCACCATGGACCAGCTGCGGGGCCTGGGCAGGTGAGAGAGGCGGGGCGGCCTGGGCCCTCCCGGAGCCCCCCCGGCCCCGTCATTCCTGGGCAGCGCCCCCGGGGAGTGACCTTGGCCAAGTCACTGCCCCTCCTGGGTCTCGCTGGGCCGGCTCATCGCCCAGTCCGGGCTCCGAACCTATGCGGCACATACGTTCTGCCCCGTCGCACCTGCCCTCCTGCTCCTCATAACCACCCCTCCCTACAATGGGCTGATTTCCAGCCTCCTGTCCTTTACCCCACCTTCCTTCCCTCTTCCTTCTCCCCGCAGTGTGCACCATACTTCAGACTCCACAGTCCCCCCAACAACGTCCATTCTTCTCCAACCCCCCATCCTGCTCCCCTTTCCTTCACTCCACTGCCCCCTCCAGCCTTCCCCATCACCACCGCCTCCTCGTTCCGGCTCCTTCTCACCGCCTCCCTCATACCTCCATCTCCGCCAGCTCTCGGCTCCCCCAGCTTTCCCATGCTCTAAAGCCTCCCCACCCCTCTCTCTACAGGCCTTGAGCAGGGTCTCCAGGGGGAGCCTTCCGTTTCCGTCTTTTAGGCACATGGCTAAGTTAGCCACAGCACCTTGCCTGTGGCCCAGGCTCGGCCCCTGGCCTCCATGTTGCCAGGGGCCTGGGTGGTTCCGCAGCGCCCCAGTAGGTCTGAGAGATGCTTGGGAGGAGGCTGAACAGAAGGCTTGTCCCTCCTTAGCCACACCACCCTCTTGCTTCCTTGCCTTGGACTCCTTTCAGTTTCTGGAATACTAGTTTCCATTGTAACCTTGTTCTGAATTTCCCTCAAATAAGCATGCAACCCCACAAGAGTAAGGAGGTACTCCTTCTGGAGGTGGAGGGCCGGGGGCCTGGGTGGCATTAAGAGCTTTGAATCCCACCGGGCCTTAGGTGCTGTGCTGGAGAGGAGTTGTGGTTGCGGGAGGTGGTCCTTGTGGGACAGCAGGTAGGGCCAAAAAGCTGTTAAATAGCTTGATGTTTTCCCTCTGTCTCACGGTGACTCATAGTCCGTGGAGAAGAGGAGTTGTTCTTATCAGATTCCAAAACTGCATGTAAAGAATGGTTTGGTTTTGTGTGCAGTGAATGTGAGCATCAGCTGGAAACAAAGAAGAGCGGCAGCCTGCAGCGGACAAGCTCCTCAGAGTCTACAGATTCAGGTATTCTTTCATTCTACGCATAACAGATATTTGTTGTATGTGCCCACTGTGCTGGGGGAGGCCTTGGGAAGGAGACGAGATACAACAAGCCCCTCTTTTTCATGAAGCTTCTAATTTAATACAGGAGGCACATGTACATAAGTAATTGAAAGGTAAGACAGTATGTGATAAGTGCCATAGAAATAGTATAATATGAATTATTGCAGTGTCTGAAAACAGGTTAATTTTCAGTAGGAATAAATGGAGATTGGAGTAGAGTGACCCTCCAGACAAAGGGAATGAATGGTGTAATCAGAGGCTTGTTGAATGTTAAAGGAAGGTAGGAAAGGACAAGACAGGTCCTGGGAATAGTAAGTGGTTCATTTGGTTGAAGTGGGGGGGTATGTAGAAGAGTACCTGGAGGAAAGTTTGATTCTCTTCAGATTTCCAGTGTGCATGGTTATCTCTTACCACTTGGAAGGAGAAGAGGGAAGTGAAAAATGGTTTGAGGGTAAGTAGTATGCAGATTCCATTGTGACTGAATGCCCAGAAAATAAAAGTTGCCTGGGGGCTGGTGAGTCCAGGCTACTCCGAGGTTGGTATATAAATTATATTAAACCTCTAAGATCTTCTGTCTTTGGGGAGCAAGAATTCCTTGTTAGGTGCCATTTTCTTAAACATAAGTCAGAAACCTACCAGATCTCTTCGCAGTGGCTCTAATTTGTATTTGTTCCTGTTACCCATGGATAAATTGATCTGAATTAGAGATTGGTGCCTTTTGACCAGATGCAGTCTACTTGCAGCAGGGCTGATCAAGTACTTGCCATCTGAGAGGGAGATGACATGGATATTAACCATAAACCAGATAATCCCTACCTGAATACTCAGAAGATGGTTTAACAATTCATCTAGCCTACTTTTCCCTTAAGTCTTATTTCACTGATGGTAACTCCAGAGCAGAGGGAAGCATTATGTCTCCTTCAAAGGCAGCTAGATTGGTAAAGTAAATAGAGCTCTGGACCTGGGGTCAGGAAGACCTGAATTCAAGTCTGACCTCAGATGACCTTGAACAAGTCACTTAACCTCTGTCTGCCTCAGTATCTTATTTGTAAAATGGAGGTGATAATAATAGCACTTACCTCCCAGGGTTGTGGGATAACATGCCCTATATGAACACTAGCTTTTATGTCAGAATCCATGTAAAGTGCCGCCACACACCCCACTCCATACACACATACAACCTGAACCAATCTGGAGTCCGTCACTGTAGGCTGATTGCCTCAAAAAACAGATACTGAGTCTCAGGTAATTACAAACCATGTTCACCCTGAAGTTCCTGGGGTAGCCCACTGGCTTCTTAAAAGTTTGAAATGATTTCAAATGAGATGTTTAGAGTTAATAATAAAAGAAATTAAGCTATAAAAACAATTTACAAAACCTCTGGATCACAATGGCCGTGTAGTAAAGACTTTTTTTGTGCCCCAATAGGTTTTTGTCTGGATTCTCCTGGGCCCCTGGATAGAAAAGAAAAGTATGTATTTGCTTCTTTTAATTTTTTTTTTTAAATACCAAATGAGAATATTATTAGAATCCTGATTGACTAGGAATCTGGACTAAGATGTCCCACGTGAATGCTGTTGCACTCACTCTTGTTTTTTATCATACACTAGCTTACTTTAGTTTTAAGTGTAAGTATTCAAATCTCTCATGTTCCTGTCCTGTAGCATAATTCTTGCCTTTAAGGAAGGAATTCATAACCTGGGATCCATGAACTTTAAAAATATTTTTACCATTTTAAAAAATATATCTTGTTAAACTATTTCAATATTTCTTTGAGATCCTATTTATTTTATTTTGTGCATTTCAAAACCTTTTGAAAGGGGGTTCATAATCTTTGCCAGTTTGTAGAAGTGGTCTATAACATACAAAAGTTTTTAAACCCCAGCTTCATGGGAATGTGTTGAAGAGAATATTTTGTTCGAACCCACTTGGTTTCCCTAGAAGCTTAAAGTATTTTGGGTTGGGTGAATTTGGGAAAATGATGTTCTTTCTGCAGACATTTAGGTAAGTGGGTTTGCCTTAAAGGAAAGAATTGGTTGCCAATCAATGTTGAATTACTTAACTAACTTCATTTGCTCTCTGTTCTTATTGTAGCCTTGAAAAACCCATGAGGAGAATAAACTCCCTGCCAGTAAGTTCTTTTTCTTTCTTTCAGTATTACTGATCTGGAGCTTAAATTTTGTTGTGTTCACCAAGGATAATTTTGTAGGGAAAGAAGTGACCGTGTTACAAATTTCACTGCAAATAAATGTTTGCAGTTGGCAAAGAGCCATCTCATGTTCCCATAGAGAAAGGAAAAGAAGAACTTCTCATCCAAGAAATCTTCAACAGAAGTGGACGCCTAAGTCTTAGCCCTTTTTCACTTCTATTTACATGTGTTCTAGCTCAAACCAGAGGTGACTTTTCTTTTCCAATGAAATTATAGTACCTTGAATTGTCCAAGTAGAGAAGTCTGGGACGGTTATTACCAAGTATGTTTTTATCAAAACATAGAGAAGAAATTAATTTTCTCTGTTTTTTTTCCCTTGATAGTGGCCTAAAGATTATGAAATAACTGTTTAGATTATTTCTAGTTAGCTATGTTTTTCTTTGAATAGCTAAATTAAATAAGGAAACTTGACTGAAGCATCCATTACCCAACTGATGTCCAGTTTATTCTTATCACCTTTACAGCAGAAGCTCCTAGGGTGTAGCCCTGCCCTGAAGAGAAGCCATTTTGATTCATTTGACTGTGATATCTTTCAGCTAAGTGACCATGATGAAAACAAGGAAAATGTGAGTATGACTTTAAGGTATTAATTAAGTCAGAGGTGAAAGCTAAGAAGATTAGTGGCTTGTGGGAGACTTAAATTTTTGGCCAAAGCAAAATGATAACAGATTGCCTTGAGGGTAACTACCAAAACTTCAAGACAATATCCCCGCCACAGAACTAGAAAGAACAAAGTGAATGAACCTAGTTAGAACTCAGAGATATCGATGGTCATCTCGTAAGAGTCCAAGTCCAGAGCTACTTCACAAAGTTCAAATTCCCTTGACAGCAAGACCGTCTACCATCTGACCCAAAACTACCTTTCTAAACCTACTTCTTACATTCCCCAACAAATACACTCTAGATAGGTAGTTCTCATGATCCTCTGAGCATATGTTCATATCTGGTAATCCCTGAAGTGCCTTTTACCAGTGCAGCTTTTAACCAATCAGTCTTTATGGCCAAGCTGAAATCTTTTATGTCCTCCATGAAGCATTACTGTGATGGAAATAGAAAAGACAGAACAGGAATTTCCATCTACTCACAGTTATCTCTTTTCCTTTCTTTCTCTGATTCATTTGGAACTGATGTTAATTTTGCTAGAGATGCTATACTAACGAGTACGTGTTTTGTCTCCAGATAAGATTATTTCTAGGAAGTAGTGACTTATATCACTTTATTACACTATTTGTTATACGTAGTGGATATTCTGTTCCCTGGACAGCCTTTGCTAGGAACATCTGGTCTCTGACTCAGGCAGTCTCACCTTAGATATTTATTTAAGAAACATTGTGATTGGTATGCCATGCTCATGCCTAGCAAATGGATAGTTAGAGGGAAGAGTCAGCAACAAAAATGTAAAAAATAATTTTAGAAACATTGCTTCTTCATTAAAAAGATGCTTGGAAACAAGACTAGGCAGCCTTGATAGACTTGATCTCATCACTGTAAATGCTAGGGGATCAGTGATGACACTGATATTTTTTGGTTCCACAGATTATAATATCTTTCTTGTAATAAAATCTGAACTCTTAATTTTGAGGTAGTCATATAAGGCAGTCGTGATACATGTCACCTAGTCTATATCTGAATTTATGGGACAAACATGGCAGGTGGTAGGAAAGGTCTTAAAATCAGTCATGCTGTCCTGCAGGAAGTCTTTGAGTTTAAGAAGCCAACAAGGCCTGTACCCCGTGGCCCTCTTCATGGACTTGGAGAAGATGTCTTCACCCAAAGACAGAATTCATCCCCTGCTCAAATGGTATGTCCTCTTTGCTTTGACTTGCCCAACTTCTACTGGTTATGGGGAAATCCTGGGGTCTTTTCTGGAGATTGTGTGTACCCTATAGGCTCTGGGACTGTCTTGTGACTCAGACTCATAACACTACCAGGCAGACCTGACTTGTACCTGGAGGTTTGATCAGAACACCAAAGGTGAGGGGATGGGGTCCACATTTATCCAAGGCCTGCTGCGAGTTCTGACCAAGACTATTCCTCCTGAATTTGTGTGCTACCAGATTGTGCCTCTTACTGAACAAAGCTTCTTTTGATAAAGTCATCCTTTGTCCCCAGAAAATAGTATTCTTGGATGACAAGGATGCAGCCTCCTCTGGAGAAGCTCTCCTACCAGTCATTCTCGGATCAGCTATCTGCTTACAGGGTCTGATACGTAAACAAACTGTCAGTAATAGCAACCATGATTATGTATCTTGCCCAACTATTAGTCAGAAATACTACTAGTTCTTAGGTAGTTTCCTAAGTGTTAGTTTAAATTGGGTCAGACCAGAAGCATTTTGGAGCTGCAGGACTCTGTTAGGTAGAGGCCCTAATTCTTTTTCATAATTATTGTAGAAGTTTTAGTAATCATTTTTCACCTCCTGCCCAGGAGACTTAGGTCTGAATTTGAATCTGAAACCCACATCTTTATTTGTGGCCTAAAACAGGACATTGGAGAAGCAAAATACTAATCATTTTCAATGTGTAATTGAAAACTAAAGTCCTGGCCCTTGGTACTGTTCCCATTGGTTAGAGGGAGACTCCTTTAACCACAGGCATTGTACTCCCTGGAGCTGACCCCTTTGGCCACCTGGGAAATCGCAGGGTTTGTATCCCTCCAGGGCACTAAGCTTTGGACCAAGAATTATTAGTACAAATCACATGTTGCATGTCTATCCTGTTTCTTCGAGACTGTGAAAACAGTTCATGATCTGTAGACATACCTCTGACTGATCTGCCTATAATGGTTCTTTAGTGGTAGCACCTAAGAGTATAATGCCACTATAATGGTTGTGATAAGAAATGGGTTTAGCCATTTCCAAAAGATTCATGATGCAAAATGCCATCCACATCCAGAGAAAGAACTATGGAGTAGGAATGCAGAATGAAGCAGACTATTTTCTCCTTAGTTTTGGTTTGGTTTAGTTTGGTTTTTGTCATGGTTTCTGTCATTCATTTTAATTCTTCTATGCAACATGACTAATGTGAAAATGTGTTTAATAGAAATGTATGTGTAGAACCCATGTAAGATTGTATGTCATCTTGTGGGGGGCAGGGGGGATGGAATGAGAGGAAAGAAATTTGGAGCTTATGGAAGTGATTGTTTTTTTTATTTTTTTATTTTTTTTAATTTTTTTATTTTTATTTTTTAATGTTTAACAATCACTGCCATACAATTGTGATTTTATCCCCCCCACCTACCCCCCACTACCCCCCTCCCTCCCCACGACTGCATACAATTCTGTATAGATTCTACATATACTTTCCTATTGAGTATATTTTCACTATAGTCATGCTATGTAGTCAGACTAAGATAAATGAAAGAAATCATATAACAAATCAGAACATGATACACAAACACATACACATACACAAACATGATCTGCTACATTATGTGAGTGACTTCCATATTTCTCTCTCTGAGTGTGGAAGGCATTTTGCCTTGAGATCCACCATTGGGATTTTTTTTTTTTTTTTGTAAGAAGTTCTTGTGTTATTACAAAAATCTAAGTCTACCAGAAAAAACTCTCACACACTGTGGTCGTTGCTGTGCATAAAGTTCTCCTGGTTCTGCTCCTTTCACTCAGCATCAGGTCATATAAGTCCTTCCAGGCCTCTCTGAAGTCTTCTTGTTCATCATTTCTTATGGCACAATAGTACTCCATTACATTCATATACCATAATTTATTCAGCCATTCCCCAATTGATGGACCTCCCCTTGACTTCCAGTTTTGGGCAACTACATAGAGTGCTGCTATAAATATTTTTGTACATGTGGGACCCTTTCCCATTTTTATGATCTCTTGGGGATATAGTCCTAGTAGCGATATTGCTGGGTCAAAGGGTATGCACATTTTTGTAGCCCTTTGGGCATAGTTCCAAATTGCTCTCCAGAATGGTTGGATGCGCTCGCAGCTCCACCAACAATGAATTAGTGTTCCAACTCTCCCACATCCTCTCCAGCATTTATCATTTTCTTGTTCTGTCATGTTTGCCAGTCTTATAGGTGTGATGTGGTACCTCAGAGTTGTTTTGATTTGCATCTCTCTAACCAATAGTGATTTAGAGCATTTTTTCATATGATTATAGATATTTTTAATTTCTTCCTCTGAAAATTGCCTATTCATATCCTTTGACCGTGGAAGTGATTGTTGAAAACTGGAAACAAATTAATAATTTGGAGGGGAGAAATGGATTTAACTGTCTTGAACTGAGGCTAAAAGTTTGTTCTCGGGTGATTACAGTACCCTTAAAGAGCTAATGTCAGCACAGGCAACTTGTAAACTAAAGTGTGCGTTGCAATGAGAAATAGACCTGACCTACGACCTAGGGTTCCTTATCTCATTTCTGTCAAATTAATGATCTTGAGTTGCTTCTTCTCCACTGTAGGAATATTTCAGTGTAAAGAGCTGGGGCCAATCATCTAGACTCAGAACATTTACTTTGGTGAATTGTTTATTGCAAGATGGAACTCCCCCGCTCCCCATGATATCCTAGTTTAGGCCCATATTATTTCTCCTCCCAAATGTGGTGGCCACGTGAAGAATAACTTATAGAGGCAGGAGATTTGTCTGGGCCAGAGTGCCTGAACTAGGATGGTTGGTGGTATAAGTGGAGAGAACAAGTTGTAAATGAGAAATAACCAAAGTACCATCAAAAAGAACTGACAGCTGATTTGATATGGGACTGAATGAGAGTTAAGACTTGAAGCTAACTTCAAGATGGAGAACGTTGGTGATAGGAAGAATGGTGGTGCTTTTGACAGAAAGAGGGAAGGAAGGAGGGAATTGGGTTGGAGAGGTAGAACAGCTAAGACCTGGCAACTCCCTGGATGTTGTGGGGGAGAAAAGTGTCAAGGGTAACACCAGGTCTTCACCAAGACCCCCTTGATCTAATGAAGGGAATAACATTTGACCTGATCTGTGTTTTGTTGTTGGTTTTTTTTAACAAAACTCATGAACTATCTTATAGTTTTCTACCAATGAAAAGGATAGCTGTGAACTTGCAAACTACTTCCCTCTCTTCCTGCCACAGTCTCCTCTGACCTCACTGGCTGATGAGGATGATGGATTCCTGGAAATACTTGATGGAGAGAACCTGAAGGTACATCCCCTTCCCTCCACTCCTCGATGTCCTCTGAGCCTTCCCAGGAACTCCAGAACATCTTCTTATTTGGGCCTCTTAGGGAATTGAAACCGAAGGCTTGAAAGAGCAAAGCTTATGTCAAGTACTTGGAAGCCTGTGCGCTGGACGTTGTTGGTCAAGCTATTAGAGAATACCTGATGAATCAGGTTTCAGGGCAAAAACTAACTTGCTTGAAACAATAAGAGAACAATCATTTTTAAAATGATGTTAACTATAAGTGCCATAAGAGTTCAGAAAAGGACAATCCTGTGATGAAAATGGGATGTAAGCTAGCTTTATTTTTGGTACTGAGGATTATATAGATAGCTATTGGAATGGAAAGAAAGCATACTACATAGAAAAAGAATAAAAGAGTATACATGGTGTGTTTGGGGACCATAAGACTTTGCACAGGAGCACAAATATGTTGGTCTGGTAAAAGGATGGCTTTATATTATAACGGGCTTTGAAGTAAAGCCAGATAGAAAATAAAAACTGAGATGTGTTAACTTTGGCTTTGTGGATTGAAGAAAACCCTTTGAATTAATCATCTCATGTTTCCTTACTTTTGTTTGAGGTGTTTCTTTGACCCTAGCTAAGGTCACAGAGGCAGGGCATTTATGCATCAAATATCACCTATCCCCAATAAGACCTAAGTCTAGTAGGCCTGAGTTACAAGTACTGATCACAGTGCTGAAGACCAGAACTACAGTGTTAGAGGCACTTTGGAATGAGAACATAATTAAGAATGAATTGTTTGCTTGCTTGTCTCTGGAATGGTAGTAATGAGATTACTGACCTCTGCCAAGTTAACTGGTGCAAGGTGTGGCAGTTGACCCCTTCAGTGCACCCCACCTCAAAAGTACATATGCCTCAGAGAGACAATACCCTCTTCTTCCTTTGGACCCATTCATTGTCTAGGATCACACCTAAACTGTTCAAACCATTTACAATCATCTCATTTTTTAAAAATACTTTATTCTTCCTCATTTAGAATGATGATGAAATGTCATCATGCATGTCAAGCCTTTGGACAGCTCCCCTAGTAATGAGAAGGACAGCAAACCAAGTAAGTCATGGCATTATTGACAAAAATTCTTGAAGAACTTGGGACTAAGGATCTGTGACCATGCTACATGGTTTCTGGCATTTTACTTGCACTCAAACATCTGGATCATAGCCTTGAGTCCTTGGCTCTTTCTTATATTCCTTTTCTTCTGTCTCTAATATTTAGCACCTTTACAGCTACCTATGAAGGGGCAAAACTTAATTACAAGGTAAGGAAATGTGGGAGCCTGCTATATACCTGCAGATTAGTTACAGGCTCATTATTTAAATTTGTTCAACAAAATTTAACTTAATGAATCCAACTAGTAAAAGGCCACTACTCTAGGTTTTGTCCCCAGTCTAGCTGGCACATTTTTTCAGCCTGCAATTTTTCCTTATATGTCCTACCTCTCAGTTCCAGATCAGACTTGTTTAACCACTAAGGCCCAACTTAATGGTTCTATCTTCTCCTGTCTTTTTCTATTCCTTTTGTCTCTTTATTAATTCTTGCTCTTCTCACTCATGAAATGTTGACTTTTTCCGAGGTGTGGTCATTCCTTATCTTCTTTGCTATACTCCATTTCCTAAAGAGTTCATTCCTGAAAAGGGTTCTTGTATATTTCCCGTAATATCCACAAAAGTGTTCTAGGTCCCATAGCATACTCTAGGTCTTCAGTGACAATAATCTCTTACATTTCTGTAGCTCTTTGTGGTTTTTGAAACAGTTTAATACTTTATTTAATCCTTACAGATCTGCTTTCCTGTGTTAATCCTGAATCAAATAGCATCCGCTCCCTACTCCCCCACCCCTCTCCAAGGTAGAAATTTGTTTTGCTGTGAAGAGTTTCATTCTATAATCTTTTGGGGACTTCAAGTTCAAACCATATGCCACTGAACTATAAATATTGGAGCGATCATCCTTACATAATGTCTTGGCCATTTGCAGCCCCTCAGATATTATAGACTTGTTCTATTGGATTGTATTTGTTACATTTCTTTCTGGTCCTTGAAACAACCATAAAGCACAATTACCGTTACATTGCAGAAGTATGAGGGATGCTGTCAGAGTATGAATAAAGTATTTCAGTTTTTCTGCCTGGTGTTATTATTACAAGTTCATACTAGTTAATTATAACTTGTGCCTTTTTTCTGGTTGGCCACCATTTGACTACAGCCTGGTGCAATTAATCTGAAAACTTTGTAGAATTTGATTCTTAAACAATTTGGGAAGAGAGTAACCAAGGCACCAGGCCTAACTCTAGGTCAGTAGAAATAAGGACAGTTAGGAGAAAGCAGAGTAATTTCTGTCCTCTTAACAGTAGCTTCTCAGGGGGATTCAGCATGACAGAAACCTGGAAGCTAGACCAACTGAGATACCAGCTACTTGTCATTCATTCCTCCAACCCTTGCCTGGGCATAAAGCATAATTGGCATGTCCTTCTCAGGGTAAACGGTGTAAGCTGTTTGAATCCTCATCTACACCCAGCACCATGACCCGTCCTATGTTGAAGAGACTGGAACGTTCTTCTGAGGATTCCCCACCAGGAAACACAAAAAAGAGGAAAAGCACAGTAGAGGAACCTACTGAAGAAACAATGAAACTCAATGAGGTTTGTCTGATTGTTGTATTGGTGGAAGACTGTGTTGTGTGTGCGTGCACAGGACTCCGGGCCTTTCTATTGCTGTCTTATTTCCACAGCGTTTCTATTCCATTTTTTATATCCTCATTATTTACTATGCAGACCATCTGAATCTCTGCTTTCTGTAAACTTAATTTATGAAGGCTTTAGATTTTCACATAATGCCTTGACTGCGCTACAAATAGCCATACCTTGTTTTTTTAAAAAGGAAACTTTGTGGGAACTAGAAGGTGAAGCCATGACAACTTCAGGGTGCTTTCCAGGGTAATTGGGCCAATTCATAGCTGGTAAATGAATTAAAATGTATTTATTAATTGTTAACTATGTGCAAGAGTTTCTTCTAACAGTTGCTAAATACCGATAAGCAAATCCTTAGTTGCAGATTCTTTGAAAAAAAGGATTTTTAGAAATTTGTTGTTGTTTTTTTATTTATGGTTTAATTGTGTTATAAATAAAAGGCTTATCTTTCGGATCAGAAGTAGTCTGCTAATCGTTCACATCAAAGACAAATGTTTTCCCTGTGTTCCAGGGTTAAGTCAAAAGCCCTGGCTCTTAGGAATCATTCTCCATCTTTGTGTTTTTGATACAGAGCCTGCAGCCAGTTATATCCCAGTCACCTTCCACAGAAGAGACCATCAAGAGTATTTTGGACAATGACCAAAGAGACCTCATTGGTGATTTTTCAAAGGTACTCTCCTTGGGATCAAAAGCCCATTCATGAATTCAGAATGGTATTGGAAAATAGAGCCCGCGTAAGTTTGTGTGTGCCAAAGAGGAATTTTTTGGGCTTAGAGTAATACTGATGAATCTTAAAGAATGGGCAGGGTAACAGTTTTCCAGACTTTGTTGATGTTTTGGAGAGATTCAAGTGAGAGTGGAAGAAAAGCATTCGGGGCAAAGCTGGGCCTGGAGTCAGGAAGACCCATTCAAATCCTTCCTCAGACACTTACCAGCAGTGTGACCCTCTGTTTGCCTCAGTTTCCTCATCTATAAAATAAGGATGATAATCATAATCTCTACATTTTAGAGTTTTTGTGAGGCTCAAGGAATGTATAACTTTTAAAGCATTTGGCACAGTGCATGGCACGTAGCAGACACTATGAATGCTGATTTCCTTCCCATCAAAGTTGAGGTCACCGTTAGTGAGCCTAATCCATTTTGACATTCTAGTCATCCGTTACTACACGACTACCATTTTGGAAGACTTTAAAATCCCAATAGGAAGTAACACTACAGGCACTGCAAATAAAATAATATTGAATTTTTTAAAAAGGAAAGAAATTGCCATGGTTTTCTCACCTCTACTCAAAGTAAAAATGTCCTTGTGAAAGAGGAAGTGTGACACAGTAGAAAAAGCATTCAACTTGGAGCCAGATGACCTGCATTCAAATTCTGGCTCTTCTAAATGATTTCTAAGGCACCTTTTAGCCCTCTCTTGAGGAATTCTTCAGCTGGGACCCAGAACTTGGTATCTGATGACTATATTTCAATAGTAGTTTTTTGTTTTTGTTTTTGTTTTTTTAATGTATTTGTTTTCAGTTTTCTATAATCACTTCCATATATCTTAGATTTTTTCCCCTCCCTCTCTGAGACAATGTACAGTCTTATATAGGTTCTACACATACATTCTTATTAAATACATTTTCACCTTCGTCATGTTACATAGAAGAATTAAAATGAATGGGAGAAACCATTAAAAAAAAACCATAATGCAAGAGAAAATGGTCTGCTTTATTCTGCAATCCAGTGCCATAGTTCTTTCTCTGGATGTGGAAGGCATTTTGCCTCAAAAGTTCACTGGGAATTTTTTTAGGTCCTTGCATTGCTGTGAAGGGCTAAGTCTGCCAGAAAAATTCCTCCTACACTGTGGTTATTGCTATGTACAAAGCTCTCCTGGTTCTGCTCCTTTCACTCAGCATCGGTTCATATAAGTCTTTCCAGGCCTCTCTGAACTCCTCCTGTTCATCATTTCTTATACCACAATAGTATTCCATTACATTCATATACCACAGCTTGTTCAGCCATTCCCCAACTGATGGGCATCCCTTTGATTTCCAATTCTTGACCACCACAAAGAGAGCTGCTATAAATATTTTTGTACATGTGCGACCCTTTCCCATTTTTATGATCTCTTTGGAATACAGTAATAGTAGTTCGCTTTGTGATCCCCTGTGTATTTTATGTTGTACGTTAAAAACATTCCATAGGCTTTACCAGATTTTAAAGGTTAATTGTAACAGTGTCTATAGAGCCTTTTAGGGTAATGGAGACAGGTAATTTCTGGACTTATAGGTAACCTTTGACCTCTAACCTACACTAAAAGTAGTGTCTTGTTGAAATAGCTGGCCACAGAGTAAGAGTAGGTTTTATGCCCACACATTAGCGTAAAGGTCCTGCTCATGGGTTGGTCTGCTGGATCTGTGGAGAGAGGAGAGCTGCCATAGCAGACTACAACTTAAAACAAACTACAAACTCTTAGCTAATCTGCCTTGTACCAGCGGCTGAGCCAGAAAGTGGTCACACTCATTTGTGCCTGCAGAAGCAGCAGTGCTAATATTTTTTCTGTTTTTATTTTAGGGTTACCTTTTTCACACAGTTTCTGGGAAGCATGAAGATCTAAAATATATTTCTCCAGAAATAGTAAGCAACTCTCAAGGATTCAATTGCACACAAAGTATTTAAGTCTTTAGCTACTAGAAACAGCTAAACTTAAATCTCTCTCTGCCTCTTCTCATTGGTTTTCCTCAGATGGCATCTGTGTTGAATGGGAAGTTTGCAAATCTAATTAAAGAGTTTGTCATCATTGACTGCAGATATCCATATGAATATGAAGGAGGCCATATTAAGGTATGTCTAGGGCTGCCATCCAGCAGGGGGCATCTTGGTATACCTTATAAGGAAGGTAGCTGACACCAATCTAAGTGATTATTAGTTGAAAATAAGTTTCTGGTTTAGTTCCACAGAATCCAGTCTCCCTCTCTGAAAATTTGTCTCACGTGATCTCTTTGTATACTCTCCTCCTTCCCTTGTTCCTCAAAGGGATTCGTGGGAACACCAACATTTACTGTTGTGCAAACTAGAGAGGGAATCCCTTTGCAGGTAGGGGCATGCTGACTTGGGAACTTGGAGGGTTTTGTTGGTTAAATACCTATTCCCAAAGCTTAATCACTTTGATAGCCATTCTCCCCTCCTCATTTCTCAGTTCCTTAATTTTTTCAGTTATTAATGACTCAGAGTCAAATTCTAGACATTATTGTCACTTATAATTGCACAAAAGCCATAGAACTTTGAAAGTCCCTTCTCTGACTGAAAACTTCTATCCTTCCTATCCTCTCTTCCTGGACCATATACCTTCATTGTGATCTCTGGTCCCTCAGTGCCTCTTCCCAGGTCTTCTAGTCTGTCACCACTGGTCAAATTTCATTTCACTCTTTACTCTCTAGTCAGTTATTTCAATAAGATATGAATTTCTGTCCTTGAATCCCTTGTTTTCACCCTGCTAATATCCCAGTCCTGGATAACCCATGGCCAATTGTCTTTTCCAGTTCTCGCAAGCAGTATAATCATGCTGGGGGAAGTAAGAAGACCCTACTTCCTGGATCTGTCACATAGAAATTTAGACTTTCTCATTTCCTATAGGATAGTCCTTTTTTTAGTCATTTCTTTTGACTGTCACATGAAGAAATAACTGTTGGGAGTTTCTGATTCCCTTTCTTTACATTTGAAATTGTCTGTTTTTACCCATTTTTCCTTCCTGAATCTTTACCCTGTTTACATTGTTTCCTCATCTGTAAAATGAGTGGAGGAGAGCAAACCACTCCAATACCTTTGCCAAGAAAACCCAAAAAATAGGATCACAAAGAGTTGGACACAACTGAAAAATGACTGACCAACCACCACTTTCTTGTCTCAGAGGATGAAGTGGCCACCGCCTTCTAGTCTGCTCAGACTTGGCTCCATTTGTCGTACATTCCCAATAGAGGAGAGACTGATCATCTTTAGCCTCTCCTCTATTGGGTTCCTGCTCCTCTCTCTACAAATGCTCTGGTCAACAAGATATTTCCACCCTTGATCTTTAAAAAGAAAAAACAACAAAACAAAACCTGTCTTTGACTCTGCTATTCCCTTAAGCTGTCCTCCCATGGTGTCACCTATTTCATTATTAAATAAGAGTAGTCTATACTTAACCACCAGCCACCTGTAATCTGATTTCTGTCATTGTCATTTTACTGACATTATATTCTCCATAGTAACTTATCACAGCATCCAAAATTTAGAGCTGAAAGTAGTATCAGTGATGATCTAGTCCAGAAGTGGGGAACCTGTGGCCTGAAGGCCTCAAGTATGGCCCTTTGGACCCCAGCTTCATAGAACTGCCTTTTAAAAGAATTTGTTCTGTAAAACTTGGACTCAGTCAAAAGGCTACACCCAAGGACCTAGGTCTAGTCCCACACTTCCTTTTTAGATGAGAGAAAACTGCTTTCTTTTAATTAACCACTCTGCTCTTAAGTGAGAAGATTACAGCAGTGGAAACTAGCAGAGACAGAACTCAAAACCAGATTCTCTGAATCCAAATGCAGTTCTTTCCATGGCACCACAATGCTTCTTAATTGCCAAATCTCTTACTTCCCTCTCCTTAGCATTCCTAAAGAATTTGATAACGTTGGTCACTCTAGATGTACTCTTTTCTCTTAACTTTCATGATAGTTGTTTCGTGTTGTATCTCTTCTCTTTCTGATGGATATTTCTTGTTCTCCTTTGGTGTATTCTTTTTCTTCTACCATTCATCCTCTTCTGTCTTTTGTGGTTATTCACAGCCTTCTTTTTGTCTGTATAATCTATCCCTTGAAAAACTTAGCTATTCCCACTTCAGTTATTACCTGTGTCCCAGTGAGTTATAAATGTCTAACTCTAACACCAGCCTCTCCCTTCATTTCCACATCTCCGTTGCCTTAGATAGCTCAGCACTTTAAATACTCAATCTCAAAATGTTTAAATAACAAATTGATCTCTCTCCCTGCAAAAAAAAAAAACCTGCCCCTATACTCACTTCCCTATTCCCATTAAGGACACCACAATCATTCTTGACTTTTCTCCTTTCATCCCTTCCTGCTTGCGTTCTCTCCCTTCTCTATTCCATGCTGCTTCCATTGTAATCTTATTAATACACAATTCTAAACATTAGTTACTCTCCTGCTAAAAAATGTAGTCCCTGCCTATTATCTGCCAACTAAAGCCGTTAGCCTAGCGTCCAAGACCCTTCACAGCGCTCCCCTTTGCGCACTCTGTTACTGCCAGGTCACGCTGCTCACTCTTCCTCAGTGGCACCGTAGCCAAGATGGACTCCCTTCTCATCTGCATCTCTCTGCCTGTTAATATCTTTCCTTTTCTTCACCAGTGCAGGAGCCCCTTCCTTCCTCAGTCATATTTTCTGCTTCTCTGTAGGTTGCAAGTTCCCTGGCAATAAGAGAACTGGGTCGTTTTTATATTTGTACCTAGAAAGTTGTGCTGCAGATTGTATGTGCTTGAGAAATGTCCAGTTGAATTTCCTGTTCTGGCTGGCTTGTGATTTTTATATCCTTTAGCTCACTCTGCAGCCCTTTTGCCCAGTCTTATTAGGTCAGGTAACAGCATAAGTGAGGGCAGCTATAGCTTGGAAATTGGTAAAAGCTGTAGAGTGAAAGAAGGAGGTACTTGGCAAGCTGTGCCTCCAAAAGACTTTTGCTTCCAGTCTGACCAGGCAATTGAGTTATAGGGATCCCTAGTAGCTCCTGCTTTGACCTTAGGAGTTTGTTGATTTCTTTCTAGGGTGCAGTGAACTTACACATGGAAGAAGAAGTGGAAGCCTTCTTACTGAAGAAACCCATCAGGCCAACGGATGACAAACGTGTCATTGTTGTTTTCCACTGCGAATTTTCTTCAGAGCGAGGGCCCCGAATGTAAGTAACTAGGCTATCTGTAGAACCAGAGCTTACTCAAAGTTGAGCAGAGAATTCCTAGAAAATAACCATTGCCACATTCCTTATTTTTGTTTATATTGTATTATTACTATTTTTTATTATTTTATATATTATCATAATATATATAATGTTATGTATAGTATTACATGTTATGTCCTTATTCTTGAGGTCTTATTCCCAGCACTCTCCACATCCTCATTTCTGGTACTTAATTTAGATATGTAGAGGAAAGGTATATTTGATATCTGGTAAACTGGCACAAGCTACCTCTAATGACTCAGGTAGCATTTCTTATGAATACCAAAAACCTACAGAAGACTTCCCAAAACTCTTGTCTTATTACTGATGCCTTAAAACGTAGGCAATACAGGTCAAGTTGTCAAATGAGAGGGACATTTAGGATCTGAGAGTCCTTAGGAGGCACAAGGCACAATTAACATATTTTTTATATTTTAGGGCTTAAGCAACTTGGCAGGGGGAGAAGAGGGTAGTATATGGCACACAGAATGGTCTTTATTAATTGTATTAGTTGGTCACTACATTTTCCACTACTACTTCCTAACTCTAAGATGTACTTTTCAAGTGTGATTCTTTTTACACACACGCACATGTACACATCCCACTTTGAAGTAGGTACCAGACCTTATGGTGCTAGCGACTGGTTGTCAGTGGCTCAAAAGGAGTGATAACACATAGGAGAAATAATAAAGGTTTTCTTCCTTTTTCCCACTCTCCTTCCCTCAGTTAAATCTCCTTTGTTTTTTCCCTCTTTCTCCAGGTGCAGATTTGTGAGAGAGCGGGACCGACTGGATAACGAATACCCCAAACTCCACTACCCTGAACTATATGTTTTAAAGGGAGGGTACAAAGATTTCTTTTTGAAGTGTAAGGTAAGACTGCCCTAGAGCAGCACCTGTCAATGACAGTGTTTCACCCATCTGTGGGGTGTAAAGAACTCATTACATTAGGCCCTCAAGGATATTCCTTTTTGAGAGGAAGAGACCCAACTTATCTCTACGTACAGACCCGAGACTCTCAGATTGGGAGGTTCTGGTATCATAGGAATTACAAGCTGTGTCTGTTCACATCCTGTATATTCCAGTCTTGAGCTTTGACATGGGGAGGAAGGAAAGTGGTAGGATGTCCCTTTGGACAAACAGACCCAAGTACCACAAATATTACCTTACTCCCATCTATTGTGTGGAGGGTCACCATACCTAGATCTTATGAAGAGCAATAATTGGTCCCCTTCCATGTGAAGTTGAGTCCAATACTGGGTATATCCTTTTCTCTCTTGCCAGTCATACTGTGAGCCCCCAAGCTACCGTCCCATGCACCATGAAGATTTTAAGGAAGACCTGAAGAAATTTCGAACCAAGAGCCGGACATGGGCAGGGGAAAAAAGCAAAAGAGAAATGTACAGTCGCCTAAAGAAGCTCTGAGGGTGGGGCTCCTCCCCCTGTTCCAGAGAAGCCTGAGGAAAGGGGCCAGCTGGATAGGTCTTCCTGGCTGTATCTGCAAGCTCACTCGCTCCACGTGCTGACCATCATCACCTGGGCCTCAATTATGAGAGCCTCTGCTTCCTGCCATTATCCTGTTGACAACTCTCTTGTTGTCCCTTTTGCTGGAACTTTTTAAGATATTTTAATGAGAAAAGCTTTCCTTTGGCAGAGACCAGGAATGCTTTGGGAGGGGGGTGGGGGGAGATGGTTTGCTGCTACCTTAAGTTACCTCGTGGAGCTTACTAAGAATTTGTATTGACACTCAGATAGAGTTGATGGCGCTGAGGTTGCCTAAGATCCCTAGGAGTCAGATTTGTACCTCAAATGGCTTCTTCCCTGAGTGACTTTGGCTATCTCCCTCCTCTGCAGCTAATCTGTGGCAGTCACAAGGAAATACTGGGTTTGAGGGGTAGGGGGTCAAGGGGTGAGAACTAAGGGAATTGTTGTACACAAAGGTGCACTGACAAATACCAAAGACAATCTGAGGAGAAAGGGTTTCTATTGTGTACACCTCCTATGTGTTAATTTATTCAACTTTGTCGATCACTTTATTTTTTTAACTCCTGGATCATTAGGTCAAAATACTGCCTTTCCAAGTGGAGTATTATTATTCTAGGGACTGCCTTGGACCCAGAGTCTATTTTTAATTTTTTTTTTTTTTTTAAAGAAAAGAGAAAAGACTAGATGTTCACAGAGTGGTTTGGTTAGTGATGGCACAGGGAATGAGGTGAAGTAGCTTTCTAAACCCCAGGAGGTCTTAAGCAGGCCTGGAGGTTGCTTCAAACCAAGAGTGAGGTGGAGCTGTGTTCATCGAGATGGTGAGCGTCAGCCTTGTCTGTAGCCTTGTGCTACGCTTTGTGAAAGTCACAAGGCTTTGGTGACTCCCTTTAGCACTGCTGTCTGCATAGAACTGGGTTTTTACCATTCATCTTAGAACAGTGGAGCCTATTTGATAGATGCCCCTCTGTCCTGTCATTGCTTAACGACTCCTGGACCTTTCCGGAACAGAAGTTACAATCAAGAAAGCACTTCAGGCAGCCGCAGCTGGGTTGGTCCCAGATCAGTGTTAAGGCATATAATATCTATACTCCAAGGTAAGGAGTGAGAGAAAATAAGCTCTAAGGCAAGTGTACTTTAATTTGGGTATTCCTCTCTTATTACCCTTCATGGTACCATTGAAAAGTTTTTCCTTTTGATCTACTCCAAGTCTGAAGAGTTTTCTGAACTTCAGGCTGATGCTTTTAAAAAAGTTTTAACAGTCCCATTTTGTGGACCATGGGGTATCAAATCAGTGTTAGAGGAACTGCCTGCCCTTTTTGGGTTGAGGGGACAAAAGCTCTGGGCATTAAGAAAAAAGTTGGGAGCTGGTGTGGAACTGACCATACAGAACATGTTTCTCAGGAGGGAACCTGGTGGATCCTGAAGGTGAAACTTTCTGGCTTTATCATGTTTAAATTTGAGGGGAAGGGGGTAGTAAATTTATCTCCAGTCACCCTCTCATCTAGTCCTCTGGGAGTGGGGCCTCCAAAGGGCCCCTGGGATCAGAGTTAGGGCTAGATCTTGACGTGCCAGAAAGAAAGCTGCTCTGGTGTCTGCTCTTGTGTGCAGTAGATCTGGCCACCTTGCACTACAGGTAGCTATCCTCATGTCATCCCTGGCTCTATTGGGCACAGCCAGGTTTCCTCAAACACAAATATTACCTTCTTCCTTAACTCCCAAAAAGGGGAAGTGGGAATAGAAGGTAGCATGAGAATCAGTGATGCTGGTGACTGGTTGCTGCTATGTTTTGGGTTTGGGAATTAGCATTTAAATGTAAAGCAATCTTGTTAGAAAAAATACGAGATAGGAAGGGGGAGAGGTCCCCCACACACACACTCCTCGGCTTGGTCCCCAACCTGGTTTTCTATGGACTGATATTGCCCAAGTTGCAGCAGGGGGGAGGTCGTAACAGACTTGGGGCTATATCAGCTAAGCCAGCGTTGATAAACTCTTGCAGGCTATGGAAATAAAACAACCTATAACCCACATCTTTCTGCCTTGTTTTTGTTGGGATTGATATGCAGTTGACTTGTTATGTCTTTGGGGTTCGAGGACTAGTAGCTCCCTGAAGCTGAGAATATCCGAGAAGGGATTTACAGCTTAGTTGTGAGATTATTTTTTGCGTGTTAGGTCCTAAAAGTAGAATATACAAAAATTCTTGGGGGTAAAGGAAAAGTCACAGGAGTCCAGCAGACATTCTTGCTCATGAATTTTGGGGAGTCTGAACTGGATCTAAAAGGATCATTTTTTTCTAACAGTCCAGACAAATTCAGTGGAACCTAATAGGAATATTGAAATATTCTGTGAATAAATCTGTTAGTCTGTGGTCCCATTTCTTTGTCTTTCCACTATCACTAGGGACAAGAGGTTTTCCTGTTTTACAAATGAAATAATAGGAATTTAAGAAGGAACTGAGGAAGCAATTGAGTCAATTTAATTGCTTTCCAAAGAGGGAGAGATTAAAGGTATTCAATAGTTCTCAGTACACAAGACAACATAACATTGGAATTAAATATTTCCAAAGTTCCAAAGGAATTGAAGGCTGAAAATGGGAAAACTTAGAAAAAATGCATACATAACATGTTACTAGTGACCACAGTGCAACTAAAACGTGGCCCATTCCCTAAATTATGGATGAACTCCAATAGGGTTTCCATCAAATAAAACTCCATTTGGAGTTTGTAGAGGGGTTTCTGACTTAGCAGATCTTCCCACCAGAAGTAGAAAGGCTTTGTGTTTCTGTACAAGCATTCAGGCTACTAACATCGAATATGACAAATTTTATTTATTCCAGAAGAAAGCTCAAAGGAGTTTGGCAAACTGTCTTCCAGATGTTCTACTCCTTAGGGACATGGTCCACATAGCTCAATATCAAGGATAGCATAGGCAAGTATTGCTCTTCTACGCTTTTCTGGGAAATCATTCATCTAGGTACCATTCTTTTTCTTTTCACTTGGCATTGGGAGACTGTTGCCTTGGATGGATAATTGACCTGGAGTTAAGGAAGAAATAATATGGATTGTAAACATACTCTTAATGAATTATGAAGCAGAAAAGTTGAAAGAGTACTGAACTTAAGATTGAGAAGAACTGAATTTTAATCCTGCCTTCAATACTTAGGAGTTGTGTGATCTTGGATTCTTTATCACACTTTCAGGTTGCAGTGAGCCAAGATAATGAGGTCAAACTCTAGATAGTTGTGTTTGTCCTTCATTCTTGAAGAGGACCGATGACATCAGGAGGGTGATGTCTTGACTTGCCAGTGAATTGGATTTAAGTAGGGCAGAGCTGTGCAAAATCATCAGCCTTACTCTCCAGAGTCATTGAGTCCAGTGGCAAGACATAAGTAAAGATGACCGGAAATGACTCAGCAGTTAAACTATAGATTTTTTTGCTCAGGTGTACAAGATTTCATATGAAAGATGTTAGACCTAAAATGGACTCTGGGATATTCATTTCAGCTCTGGAAAAGAACATAGAAATCACTGTAAATGGATAAGTAAGGATGTCGGACCATCAACAAACCTTTAGTCTTCTATTTAGCTTGGGGTACCACATTTTATAAGCTATATATGTAAGAGCAGGAAGAAATTTAAAACGCTAATCTAGCATTCACTCGGAGTACAGACTACTGTGGGGAGACAGCTCTTTCAGCTAAGGCAGTAACTTGGGATCTTCTCTAAGGTTATTTTTCACTTCCAAGCAAGTGATAGGAGTAGGCTTTTCTTTCCTAACAAAATTAGTCAAATTCTTACCAACTCAAAAAAATCGCTTTTGGTCTATGAGCCACTCCATTTTGCTTTAGAGTTATTAGGCTCCATTCAGCCATTTTCATCTCCCATAATCCTTTGGGAATCTTACATAGATGAGTGGCTAGGGATGAATGCTATGTACTATTTGCCCTCGAGGTGCCAATTCTTTAAATGCCTACTCAAGTCTCTGGCTTTTTGTAGTTTTTTTCCCCTTTACATTTCAGCATCTCAGTCTTGTACACATTCAGTTTTTGTTGAGGTCTCACTGAGGCACTCATCTTACTGAAATATGTTTAGAGGGCTATATTGGAGGTAGATTGTGGAGGGCCTTAAAAATAAGGTCTCTGCCTATGGCTTTTGCCTTTCAGAGCCTGGGAATCCTTGCTTCAGCCCCAGAGCCAAACCACCATTTTATAGCATCTGTCTTTGCCTCAAGGTCTTCTCCAGTACTCTGGAGGTTTTTCTGATTCAACCCATCTGGAAATGTCAGCTCCAGTCTGGTCTCCCTTGAGCCATACCTTTACCTACTCCTTCCTGCTGCAAAATTCAGGCCTCCCATGTCTTACTAGGCACTATCATCACCTGCTCAGAGATTAGATCTCCAGGAAGAGCCTTGAACAGTTTAATAGCCTTCTTCCTTGAAGAAGCCTCTCTGCAGCCATTCTGCCTAGACACAGATACTTGTCCTAGACTCATTTCTCAATGGTTAGCATAATCCCACCCTGGTCATACTCTGAATCCCCAGCTATTATTGTACAACCCTCATTCCCTACTTTCTTATTCCCAGTCCCACTGAAACCTACCCCCCAAATGTCCCACTCCAAATCTACCCACCCCTAATCTTGTATTCTCTAGGATACCTGATAATTTTGTGGGGGGGGGGGGTTTTCTAACTTCTATACTTCCCCATCTTCTGGCTCTCATCGAGAGCTGGCTCCCTCTCAGTGGTGCTGCATCCCTATCTACTTTAGTTGCATTTTTACTCACACCCTCACCTGACTACTATAGTGGTGGATTTAGAATACTCACTGCTTCCCATTGCCTCTTCAAAACCTCCCTCTACCATCTTCACAGTCACATTCCTTTGAGGTTTGTGGAATCTAAATTTTTCACCCAGTTGAGATACTGGTGGCTATTATCTACTGATGGCCCATGACACCCTCCTTCCTTCCTCAATGAATTCAGTCTCTCTTGACTCAGTCTTTCTCTTTTACTAGGAGAATTCAAAATACATATTGATACTCCCTCAAACAACTTTGCTTCTAAGTTCTTGAATATTTAATTCCCAAGATCTCCTTAGTTCACAGAAATGGTCACAACCTTGATCTTCCCATTACCCATAAGTGTTCCATGTTCATGAATGCTGAAATTGCTTTGTCAGATTATGATCTTTGAGCATTCCATCACTCCTGCCATATGATTCCTAACCCTATTCATCCTCATGGTGACCTCCAATCCCCCTACCCCTAAGTTCTTTCCCGGGCCGTCACCTCTGCACTGGCTACACTCTCCTCCCTTCCCTTTCTCAATCCTTTGGTGAACAAGTTCAACTCTAGAAGATTGCTTCTTCCCTCAAGTCCTTTGTCCCCTTATCCTATCTCAGATTGTGCCTTGTCAAGCCTCAGCCTTTAATTATTCCCACCATCTGTTGCCTTTATCCATGTCTGTGTGCTGCTGGAGAAAATCAAGAAACCATACTGATAGGGCTGCTGCCTTGCTACCTACAAACATGCTCACATCTTGTCCATCCTTAAAACCTTACTTGATACTACCATTCCCAGTAGCTATCATCTTATATCTCTCATTCCTTTCATAGCCAAACTCACAGAGGCCATCTACAATTGGTTCCTCCACTTCCCTCTCTCCCTCTACATTCCTACCTCATCATCCAACTGATACTGGCATCTCTGATGTGATTGATGATCTCTTAATGGCCAAATGTCTTTTTTAATTTTCATTCTTGACCTCTCTGCAGCCCTTGACGTCAATTATCCCCTGCTGGATAATGTACCCTCTTTAGGGACATTGCTCTCTCTTGGTCCTCCTCATACCTGTCTGACTGCTCCTTCTCAGTCTTCTGTTGGCTCTTCCTCCAGGTCACACCTAACTATGGATGTCTACTAAGGTTCAGCCCTGAGCCCTCTTCTATACCCTATACTATATTGCTACTATAGATCGCTACTAAATTGCTATCTCAGTTTCCATAGGTCCAGTTATTACCTCTTTGCAAAGGATTCTTAGATCTATTTATCCAACCCTAACTTGCCTCTCAACCACCAATTTCACGTCACTAACTTCTTATTGGACATTTCAGACTGGATGTCCAGTAGATATCTCAAACTCAACATGTCCAAAATTGAACTCATTATGTATCCTCTCTGAACCATCATCTGCTAAATGAGGGGGCTGGACTATATTCCTTTGAGGGCCCCTTCTAACTCTCAATCTATGATTTTCAAATGAATCATTTCTCCAGCAACTGAATTCAGGGCTTCAGAGAGAAAGTGGTTGGGGAGAAAGGATACAGTACTTCTACCAGGTCCTTTGTTGATATCTTGCTTTTACAGGAAGCAGCAGGATTCATTATCCTTACTGTGCCTTCTAGGTATCTGTGGACTCTTCAGAGCTTCATAGAACCTCCATGGGTTTAACAAGGAAGAAAGTAACTCAGCATCACAGGATTTAGAGTTGGAATGAATCTTATGGTTTATCAAGTCCGGAGGTTCTTAGCCTAGGGTCCGTGAACATTTAGTATTTTGATAACTGTGTGTCAATACAATTGGTTTCCTTTGGAATCCTCTGTATTTTATTTCATATATTTAAAAACATGATTCCAAGAAGGAATCCAGAGGCTCCACCAGACTGACAAAGGGTTCCTTGATATGCAGAAAGGTTAACATACCCTAATCTAATCTAACCTAGTTATTTTATGGATAAGGAAGATGAAACCTACCTAGGTCTCTGACTTCATAATTTTGTGCTCTGTTATAGAAAGAGCTACTTTCAAGGACAAGACTGTAAGAAAAGCAGGCCCTATTCCAATTCAGACTGTTTTCTTGGTGTGATTTTATTTCTAATTGAGTGGAAATGGTGGAAGAGGAAAAGAGTTCATACAATATACTTCCTCAACTCTAACCTGTCTTCTGCTGGCTAATGGTCTTAGGATTATAAGTGAGTGAGCTTGGCTCAGGGACAGAGAGACCACAAGGATGAAGTTTTTCCAAAGAAAGAAACATTCTTTGTGGGTATGACCCAGCTGGAGAGCTGAGTGTCTCAAATGACCTAGGGCCAAGGCTTCACAACTAGAAACATCTATGTGATCCTGAGTTCCAGGTTTCCCTGAAATGGAGCAATGTTGTTTAATCTTAACTCTTCTACTAACTTGCTTGTTTAACCATGACCAAAGCACCAGTCTTCTCTGGGCCTGCCTTCCCTGGCTATAAAATGAAGGTGGTGGTTTGGATCATTGACAAGGTACTTTCCAGCTTAATGTTCCAAGTTCGGCTACTCCATCAGCACTCTATACTTGACTCCTCCGGGCCTGGCACAGGTGGCAAGCAGCTGGGGTACAGTGGGAAGAGTCATTATTAGTCCTATGATCCTTTGAGTAAAAGCCAAGTAATAGACTTTATGTCTGTTCTCCAGAAACTAGCCTAGCTAAGTGTGAAGTCTCATTACCAGAGAGTTAGAATCCAGAGGATGAATGTTTTCTTTGTGATAGCAATTGATAATTGTATCACCCATCATTCAGTATCAGGAGACCTGCCTCTGTCGTTTACTAGTTGTATAAGCTTGGCCAAGTTACTTCATCCCTCTCTGGGTCTCTGTTTTCTCATCTGTCAAATGGAAGTAAGAATACTTGTACTACTTACCTCACAAGGTTGTTGTAGGGAAAGCACTTTGTAAATCTTGAAGGACCACAGAGGTCAGGATTATCATTTGTCTGCTGGGCTCTGAGCTTCATTTTTCTACCCATAATGGAAGATCAAGGCTTCACCCTGGTTTGAAGAATGTACCCTTGATGCTCTACCAGATTTGAGTATTAACGTTCTGTTGGCCACAGGACCCTGGTAACTTTCTGAATTTTGAGACAAGTAAAACAGAGAATCAGAGGCTTTTATAGATGTTGTAGGATAACCTCTAAATTTCTGCTACATCTTGGCATGGCAGTCACTTTGGACTCTGCAATGCTTTGTCAGTGGAACATATACTCTGAGAGGTTCTGCCATGCTGGAAAATCTTCACATATGGGCCCCTGGGTAGTGGAGTCAAAAAAAAATGTCTGTTCAGATTGCAGTTGTGCCATTTTCTAACTTCATGACTAGTTAGTGGCCAAATCACTGCTCCTCTCAACCTCAGCTTCCTTCTTGGGGAAATGAAAGAGTTGGATAGACTACCTTTAAAGTTCTTTCTGGGGGCAGCTAGTGAATACACTGTTAGTCCTGGACTCAGGAAGATTCATATTCCTGAGTTAAAATCTGACTTCAGATACTTCCTTGCTGTGTGACCCTGGGTAAGCCACTTACCCACCTACCACTCAGTTTCTTCACCTGTAAAATGAGCTGGAGAAGGAAATGGTAAATGACTCCGGGATCTTTTCCAAGGAAACCCCATACGTGGGGTTTCATGTTGTTCATTATCCTTTTACAAATGAGTTTATATTCTAGCCTGTTTTTACTTTTGGCAAAAAAAAGTCAGATGTTTGCTGACTAAGGCCCCTCTTAGGGCCTTTACTCTCTTTGTTATGGCAATTCATTAACATTGGTTAAATTGCTGGATAAAAGTATTAATGTTCATGTTATTCCTGTTCTCCATTTCCCATTTTTCATCTTCAAATACTTGTTTAAATCATTTAGAATTAAATTTTTTATTTTCTGCTAAACTTTTCTCCCTATTATTCTTATTTTTTAAATGCTAATTCTGATCTTAGCTCTGATGAGTCAATAGTCTGACTGTACGTAGACAGCTGACTCAGGTCTATTAAAATATAATCTGTTTTATTCCTTGTGGTGTTATTTAGCACTCACCACATCCAATACCTACCAGTTCTTTTTTTTTTCCCAAAGAAGTTTGGCCTGTCTTTCCACATGGAAAAGATCAAATGGATGAAGATTGCCTGTTGCCCATATTTCAACACGCATTTGTATGGACACCCCATAGAGCTTGTCCAACATCGTATGTCTGAGACAGAATAGTACAGATAGATACTGAGATGGTGGGCCCAGGGTTGAACAGAATTAAGAGTGCGGACTGGATGCTTTCTGACCCCAAGCTTCCAATGAAAGGAATGGTCTATCTTTTTCAATACTAACATTTTACGGGTGTTGCTGTGTGATAGTATGACACGTACTGTGTCTTAGAGCTACCTATGAAGAACACAGGATAAATAAAATAAAATGAGATCCTGTTTGTAAAGCACTGAACACAGTACCTGTCACACAAATGTTCTTCTTTCCTTCTTCCAGACTGATGAGATCACAGATCCGTTTGAATATTTGAGTGAACTGATTCCTCAAACCAGTCACTAAGTGATGGAAAGGATTACGTACTAGAAAGACCCAAACTAGTGAAATTCTTGAAGGAATTCCTTTTTATATGCTACCTCCTTATGCCACGGAGATGGAACGTGATCTCTTCAAGTTCTAATGCTTATGGTACTAGAACTCTCTAATTTGGCAATCATGCCTCAAGTCACACACCTGGTACGTTCCCAGCTGTTCATCTTTGCTTCAGGCTGCCCAAGGGGATGTCATGACTATGAGGTGTAAGAAGGGAAAGGAAGGCTGAGAAGAGATGCAGAGACAGGCAGGTCCACGCAGGTTTATTTGAGAACTCAGCCAGCCATTGTCCATTGTCCCTTGGATTCCACATCAAAGCCAGCAGATGGCAATGTCTTTCCAGTATGGCCTTAGGGTGACGACAAAGACTGATTGTCATTGTTTCTCTGCGTTCTTTGTCTATGTCTGATTTTTGCCTCTCCGGCAGGTTTTCTCTCTCTGTCATCTGTCGTTTCAATCCCTTGCAACAACAGGAAAGGATCGTAGTTTGAGGCACCTTCAACAAACCCAGAACTCAGGTCACCTTAACAAGTCTAAAACATCCCTTTTTTCTCCCACCCCTACCTGATCTCCCATCATCCAGAACTTTTTGTCTTTAAGTGGTTCTGTCTGATACACCCCACCCACTCACTTTGTCAGCCTTCCCCCCCACCCCACCCCCGTACCCCCCAGCCCCCAGCCCACTCCACCCCCATCCCAAAGACAAACAAACAAAAGAGATGCACTGACTTCAGCTGGCAACAAACCCCACATTCTGTATCCATTCCTTTCCAACCAAAGAAGAATGGACATTCCCTCATATTTTCTCCAAGGTCATTCCAACTATGCAGCACTGAGATTCAGTTTAGTTTTCTCTCTGTTTACATCGTTGAAGTCATTATGCAGAGTGTTTTTCTGGCTCTTTTTACACTGTAGTGGTGGTTATTCAGTTGTGTTTGACTTTGGGATCTTGTGAACCGTAGCGCACTAATACCATCCATAAGGTTTTCTGGGCAAAGAGGCTGGAGAGATTTGTCATTTCTTCCTCCACTGGATTAAGGCAAGCAGAAGTTAAATGACTTGCCCAGGGTCACACAGTTAGTAAGTGTCTGAAGCTGGATTTGAACTCGAGTCTTCCTGACTCCAGACCCAGCTCTATCCGCTGCACCACCTAGCTCAGGAGTACAACCTCAAGACCACATGTGGCCCTCTAGGTCCTCAAGCGTAGCCCTTTGACTGAATCCATCTTTGCCAGCGTGCTGGGTGTGATAACAATGAGGCTTCCCTCCAGCTCCCACACCCACATATTTTAAGCCAGCCAAGGTTATAAACTGGAGAGATAAAGACTAAAAGAGAAAGTGCTGAAACCTTCGTTAACCTCTAGACTCACACAAATCCAACCTTATATCGAGAATGAAAGAGAGGAAATCAGGAGGGATTTAATGGTCTCCCTGTACCCTGAATTCCTCCAGTCCTCGCACTTTTTGTCTGTGTGCTACAGTGGAGCCCCTTAAGTCTTTGCCAAATAGAGAATGCCAGGCTCTATTATATTCAAATGATTATGTATTCTGGCCAGGTCAGATTTATGTCAGGAATGGAAGAATGGATCTTTTACTTCATATAACAAATAGCATCTGTCTAAAACCAAGATTTAATATTATTTGTAATGGAGATACACTAAAAACCTTTCCAGTAAGACCAAAATTAAAGTAAAGAAGGTCATTGCCTCTGATATTATTTGATATGGTCCTTGAAGTGTTGGCCATGGCAACAGGACAAGAAAAAAAGTAAACTGAGGGAGAAAACGTAGGCAAAAAAGAGGCTACGTTATCTCTTTTGGCAGATTACATGATTGTTTACTCAGCAAATCCTAAGAATTCTATGAAAAAATTAATCATAATAGTTAGTGACCAGTAAAGTACTATTATATGAAATAAATTACGAAATTCATTATTCTTCCTGTATATTATTAACAAAACCCAGCAGGATGTGCTAGAAAGAAAAATTTCATTAAACATAACTACAAAACCCATAAAACTCTGCAGTCAGGCAGAGGATCATAGATTTAGAGCTGGAAAGGACTTGAGAGGTCATCTAGTCCAAGCCCTTTCATTTTACAAATGAGGGAACTGAGGCCCGAAAAGGTTAAATGGTTTGATCACCGTCATGTAGCTGTTGAGTGATTAAGTCAGAGTTTGAACCGACTATCTAATTCTCATGTGTTTTCCACTGTATTTGCTAACACATGTATGTAATCTACCCAGACACACTCAGTACTTACATGAGTATAACCACAAACCTAAATACACACACACACACAAATATAAATATGTGTATATATATATATATATATATATATGTATGTATGTATATAGACAAGTAATTGGAGAAATATTCAGTTGATGTTTGGCCTGTGACAATATGATAAAAAAATTATAGTACTTCAATTAATTTGCAAGTTTAGTGCCATAACCATCAAACTACTAAGGGATTACATTATAGAATTAGACAAAATAATATCTAAAATTCATCTGGAGAAACAAAAGGTAAAAATCTCAAGTGAAACAATAAAGCCCTAGACGGAGTTTAGCTTCATGAAATGTCATGCTGTGCAGTAAAACAGTAATCCTCAAAACTATTGATTACTGCTTACCCAACAAGTATTCATTGATTGTTTACTATGGGTCAGATGCTGTGCTAAGACCTGGAACACAAAACAAAATAACAGGATTTTACATGATAGTGGGGGTAGCCTACATAGATAGGTATCTCCAAAGTACAGCTAGAGTAATAGAGGCCACTAGGTGACACAGTGGAGAGAGTGCTGGATCTGGAGTCAGCAAGACTTCACATCCGGCCTCAGACCCTGGGCAAGTCACTTAACCCTGTTTTTCTCAGTTTCCTCATCTGTAAAAAGAGCTGAAGAAGGAAACAACCAGCCAATATCTCTACCAAGAAAACTCCAAATGGTGTCATGAAGAGTCAGGCATGACTGACCCACAGAATAATCAAGCTGACCTTAAGTCTTCATTTCTTACCTAGCTGCTCTCCTCTAGACTGACATCATGTGCCAACCAGCAACTTCAGCCCTGAAATTCACATCTTACTGGCGCCCCTGCCCCTGTGTCCCCTCCCTCTGATTGGAAAGGGGCTCCTCCCAGAGCACATGGAATGAAGAGTAAAGATGACCATGAGAACGTGAACCTGGATGACCAGAGAGATGATGGATGGTTCCTTTGACAACAAAAGGGGAATTAGGAAGAATGGTGAGTCTGGAGGAGGAAACAAGCTCAGTTTTGGATATGTCAAGTTAGAGAAGCCTATGGGGCATCTGATTCCAAATGTCCAAATGGTGGTTGGCAATGGGGGATTAGGAGAGACTGGCTATATATGGAGAGAGATGTCTTATATGTAGCAATGGCTCATGCTTTGCAAGGCCCGTATGGGGTGAAGGGCTGTCTTTGTGTGGTTCAAATAGAGGTAGAATAGACATCTCATCTCTAGCCTCTTCTCCCCCCACCCTTCTACAAGAGACTTTTTATTTCCTACCAGGAGCATGAGCAGGAAGTTGAGGCCAGAGGCAACTCTGCCCTCCTCAGAGAGAGGAGATACTAGCTAGGATTACATCGATCTGCTTCCTTAAATATTGATAGTCCAGGGAATAGAGTCAGGTTCAATCTAACTTCTGATGACTGTATCATTATTGTTGGGGACAAGGAGGACCCCAACCTCTGTGTTAAACGCACATGAACACAGTGAATAGAAAAGAAACCCATTTATCTCAATCATAACAAAACAGAAATTAGAGAAGGTAGGATATATATATACATACATACATACACACACACACACACACACACACACATATACATATATACATAGGCGAATATAGACCAGACAATATCGAGTGAAGGAACTCTCCTTCGGGAACAAGGCAACTTAGCTCCATTAAGAGAGAGTCCCAGATCTCACTCAAGGGGAGGTTGCCTGAAGTGTCTAGAGTAGCAAACTGGGGACAGAGACATGATGGAGACTGCTAGTTCTTCTCATGTCTTCCCAGAGTTCTTTCCTTCAGCAACCTGAAATGGGGTTAGCCTCTTCCATTTTCCTTCTTGAGCTTAGAGGCCAGAAGTGCCCAAAGTGACTTGAAGCTAGAGTTGAAGCTTGAGGGATCCTCCAAAGGCTGAAGCTCTCCTGCTCTCACCAGTTCCCCCCACTCCTTGCACAGGGTAGGGCATTGACCCTCACCAAAAAGAACAGTCTCATACCAATGGGCTTTGGGACAGGGGTCATATATAGATCTGGGAATCATTCACACAGAGATGAAAATTGAACCCATGGGAGCTGAGGAGATTACCAAATGAAAGATTATACAGAGAAAAGGGAGGAGGGTCCAGCAGAGCTTTAGGGGACAGCCTCCATTAGTGGGTGTGACGGTTAAATATCCAGTGAAGGAGACCGAAGGGAGAGGTCAGACAGATAAGAGAAAAACCAAAAGAGAACAGTGGCCAAAAAACAAAAAAACCCAACCCACAAAACAAAAGAACCCAGAATGAAGAAAGTGACCAGGAGAAAGCGGGCAAGTGTCAAATGTGACAGAATTATCGAGAAGAATAAGGAAGGAGAAGAGGCCATTAGATTTGGCAACTGAGAGATCACTGATCACTGGAGAAAGCAATTTTAGTTGAATGGTGGTCAGAGAGGAGGAAGTAGAGACACTCAGTGTAGATAACTTTTTTTTAAGGAGTTTATCTGAGAAGATAAAGGATGATAGACAATGGAGGTGGCAGGATGTACTGAGGGTTTTTGAGAATGGAAGAGGCTTAGGCATATTTCCAAGCAGCTGGGAAGGAACAAGGACCTATGCATGGCAGGTAGAGGCTCTGTTCAATCAATAGCTCCCATTTCTATAAGTTTCACAGTTCACAAAGTACTTTCCCACAATGTCCCAGAGAGGCACACATTGTAAGTATTATTCCCATTTTATAGAGGAGGTAACTAAAGACCAGTGAGGGGAGCTGACGCTCCTTACACAGTTATTTGGTGGTGTTGCTGAGGCTACAACTACAAGATCAGTGGTGCTTGCACTGTACCCAGCTACCTCGAATCCTTGTGCCCTCCTAAGCCTAGGGATGCTCCAGGCTGGATTTATGGGTTATAATCAAGGGATCAAGTGAGAAAGTAGTGAGTAGAAGTGAGTGATGATGGCTCCCAAAGAAGCAGATGGTGACTTTGGACTAATTGTCAGGTGGAAGAGAAGAAAACAGTAGGGTGATACTCAGAAGAAGCTAAGTGATTTGTATAACTTAAATGTTTACGATGGAGCTTTAAGATTTCCAGTCACTTGACAACTTAAAGCAACAATGTGAAGGAGAGAGCACGAGTATTGTTATACCCATTTTATTGGTGTGGAAACTGAGGCTTCGAAGAGTTTAAATCTTGGCCAAACAACTATTACACATCAGACTCAGCATTTGAACTTGGATGTCCCTACTCTATACAAAAACCTTTCCACTGTACCATTCCATCTCTTGCACCAATGTCTCAACAAACTGAAACATATTTTGAGGGGAAAGGGAAAGGAATCAGAGAGTCCAGAAATACAAAAGGAGAGTGAAATGAGAGTCAAGGAGTTTTTTTGGAATCAAGAAGGAATGGGATTACAACAGAGGTGGACGGCTTAGCTCTACAAGAAGGACATGTATTGCAGTGTCAGTGGGGAGTAATTCAGGGGTGATGAAGGATGAGTATTGCATCAAGTCCAAACACCTCTGCCTGGTTTTCAAAGTTCTCCCACAGACAAACTCCACCCTGCTTACCTAACCTTTGTGCTCTCTACGTTCATTCTATACCCAATGAGGTTGTCCATAGCATCACCCTGCAAGTATACCACCCTTATTCATTAGTTATTCTTATATTTAGATATTTTAAGGGAATACTTCCCCCACTGCTACAGGTACCAGATCTTTATGACTTTATAGATGATAATTGAAAATTTATGTGATCAAAACATTGGTGACCCTGTGCCCAGCCTAGACAGGAGCATCTGTCAGCATAGCTAGGTGGGTTCTCAGATCACAGAGCTTCTTGGAGCCTGTACATGAAATCTTCCTAGCTTGGTCGGAGGACCGCCCTGCCAGTTTGGAGTTTGTGGTCCACTTGCATAGCATTTTGGAAATCAAGGTCACCTCCACGCTGTCATGAGGCATTGAATTTAATAAATTTTGTTAAGCCCCTAATTCTCCCTCTGACACTTTCTACCCATGTAACTTTCAACTAAGATCTATACAGTACAGGGATGGAGAACCTGTGACCTTCTAGGTCCTTGGGTGCAGTCTTTTGACTAAGTCCAAGTTTTACAGAACAAATTCTTTTATTAAGGAGATTTGTTCTGTGAAGTTTGAATTCAGTCATATAGTGATATCAGCCAAGTCTTACGTTTATGACTCGGATTCCTTTGGACTTGAACCTTTTTTTACATTTCTCGAACTATTTTTTCTTTAATCTAGAATCTTCAGATTTGGGCTATGATATCTCTGTGATTTTTTATTTTAGGGTATCTTTCACAAGTTAATCACTGAATTTTTCTATTTTTTTTCTTTCTATTTTCCCTTTGCCTTCTGGTTCTACTAGTTCTAGGATGTTTTAATTTATAATTTCTTGAAATATGGTATCCAGGTCTTTTGTTGATGTTGTGGCTGTTATGGTTTTCAGGTAGTCCGATAATCCTTGACTATCTTTTAGGACAGTTATTTTTGAAAAGAGATACCTTACATTTTCTTCTCTTTTGATTTTCTTTTAAAATTTCTTGTCTCCTAGAGTTATCCATATCTCTTTGGTACATTCTAATTTTCAGGAGTCTGTTACTTGAGTAAGATTTTGTACCTTCTATCCTAAACTATTTCCTCTCCTCCCAATTCTTTCACTACCAGGTATCATTTCAGTTATATATTTTTTCACTCTTGCCTCCTCTCCTAGGAATTCTAATAGATCTTGTTACCAAGTGTTCATAGTAGCTGTGGAGTTTCTTTCTTCTAGGTTTGTGTCCTGGTGAGACTTGGATCCATAAAATTTCTGTGTCATTCTTCTGTGTGTTCATTTCTTTTCTTCCTGAATTGGGACCTTTTTGTCAGGGTCAGGTTCTGACTACTCATGTACTCTTGAATGGGATGGTATTGCCCCCTGATCTGTATTGTCTGGGTTCCAGCTACGAGTAGGTCCTCCCTTCCTCTGGGGTTTGTTGCTCGGTACAGAGCGCTGACACATCCCAGCCTCACCTGCATCATCTAAGTACAGAACTCTGAGCTCTTCAAAGCCATTAGGGGAAACTCCTGCCAGTGTGCTGTATATTTCCATAGTCCCCTAGGACATGTGGACTAATCACAGCCTTCTCAATGGGAGCTTTGCTGGCCTAGCCAAGCCCAGACTTCCATGGGAACTTAATCAGCTGGGGCTTCCTTATTGGGATCCAGAGTGTGCTTGACCACCCTTGAACTTCCTAACTGGAGGACTGGGAGGCCTCCAAGCCTTGTGTTTGCCTTGCCAAGATCCCCTTCTCCTTCACACCTACAGGTTCTAATTTGGCTCTTTGCCAGCCTATACCAGAGGAAGGCATTTATTATAGTTTTTTCTCTTTATTTTTTAATCATTTTTTAGTCTTGTGCTGTTTTATTTTAATCTTTTCTGGAATGCACATTTGGAAATTAGGTTGTTCTCCATTTACTCTGCCATCTTAACGGAAAGTCTCCAGAAATTAAACCTAAGTCCTGTGATTCCACATCCAATGATTTTTCCATACTGCCTACATTAAAATGGACCAAGATGAAAGATATTGGGCATATCTGGGAATTCTGAGTATGTGTGTGGGACCAGATCTTGGAGGGTCTTGTATAGTAAGCTAAAGAACTTGGACTACATTCTGTAGACAAAACTACGAAGCATTTTTGAGAAGAGGAGCACTAGTGGTAGTGATGGTAACTGTTCAAATCCTAAGCTCAAGTCTGGCCTCAGACCCTTACTAGCAGTGTGGCCCCAACAAGTCACTTAACCCTGTTTGCCTTTGTTCCTTATCTGTAAAATGACCTGGAGAAGGAAATGGCAAACCACTCCAGTATCTTTGCCAAGAAAACCCCAAAGGCAATCACACAGAAGTAGAAATAGTAGCAGCCATGGCAGCAGTAGTTAATAGCAGTAGTAGTAGTAGAGTAGCAATAGTAGTCGTCATAGTAACAATCGTAGTAGTAATAGTAAACATTTATATAATGTGCTAAGCACTTTATACTTATTATCTCATTTGATTCTCACAATAACCCTATTACTATCTCCATTTTACAGCTGAAGAAACTGAGGCAGTCAGAGGTGAGTCACACTTATCTAAGGTTACACAGCATTACCAGAGTCCTGGCTCAGAAAGATTATTCTGAGTGTTCTGTGATAGGCATTTTGTAGAAGGGAGAGCCTAAAAGTGAAGATACTTAGAAGCTTTTGTAACAGTATAGTGAAGTGATGCTTAAAGCATCTGGAATTCTTTGATGTAGAAATTCCTTCTAGGGAGGCAATAATCCCTCCACCTTTCGTACATAGGTTGCTACTTACCAACCTTCTGGTGATGAAGCTCTCTGAATTTATCTAGGCTGACCTGTCCTTGGAACTTTTCAACTTACCAAACTCTTGGCTAGTTCCATCTTCAATTTCCCTAGAATTTTCCCTAGAACCCTCACTAGGGCAGGACAGGTAGGGCTTAGCTCCAGATATGACATTTAGAGGGTGACATTTTTCTTTCCCAGAAACTTAGCTCCTCCCTGTAGTTTCAGAATTGCTCTCCTCTGAAGTCCAGGGACCCCAAAAAAGTTTGGGGGAAGGCGGCCCTGCAAAGTCATGAGGGAAGAGGTCAGGGGAGATTGGGAAGGAGCCAGTCCACGTTCTCTTTCCCACAACCATTCCTATGTTTGGACAGTATCTCCAAGTCTGACTGTCTTCACTTCCTACAGGGGCACAGGCTGGACTCTCTGGAGAAGAGTTCCCCTTGCCTTTTCCTCAGCTGAATTTGCACCAGGAGCTCACTCTGAATTATGGCTCTACCTTAATCCAGCCGTGAAACTGTGAAAAGCTCACTTCATCGTAGAGTGAGAAGACAAAGGTTTGGAAACGTTTTCCCCTCCTTGCTTTCCCCACATTTCCCAGCCTTCTTCGTTCTTCCCAGGCTAAGAGTAACATTGCAGGTGAGAGCCCTGAGCACTAAAAAGCTGAAGGAAAAGCCCACGGTATTTATGCTGAAGCAGGACAAACTTGGGAGCATTTACCTACTCAGCAAGTGCTGTTTTAACCTCAATATTAATCTACATTTTTTGGGAATTTCTACATGTGCTTATGAATCTTCTTTAAAACTGCTTGCTCAGTTGTTCCATGGATGGGCACTGCCTAGACTTTTGGAGGGTAGAAATCAGGGCAGGAATGATGACTTCTGTTTCTTATGACTTTACCACTCCCTACCACCTAGTACAGCCACACCTAATATGTGCCTTCTACACTGTGGATGATCCCAAAACATTGACTGGCAAGCCTGGCTCCTCCTGCCCTGAGTGGTGGTATTTTTCCCAAGACTGAGCAAATGGGCTAGAGAGATGATTTGGGGATTTGTGCCAATCTAATATTCCAAGGCACCTGACATGCCCAATATCATCTGGTGGGATTGGTTGTGGCGGGGTGGGGGGGGGAGGTTTGGGGGGGGAAGGAATGCTCTTTCTGTTTTCATTTTCTTAGTGAGAGAAACTGAGGCAAGAGGAGAGGTAATATTCTATGGAGATGTAGTATAACATAAAGAACAGTGAGTTTTTAGTTTGAATCCCTGAGTTTAAACCTCAGTTCAGTCACTTCTTAACTTGAGGAAGTCATAAAAACTCTGTGAGTTTTAGTTTCCTCATCTTTAAAACAAGGAGATTGGATCCATTAACCATTCCAGCTTTAAATACTGTGATCCTAATATCAGCTTGGTGCCACACAGACCACAAGGACACATTCTCTTTCCCTGGGTGTTCCGAGCTTCATCCAGACTTATATGAGTCTGTTGTCTCATCAACGTGATTACCCCTTCCAATGATTCAGGTTCTAATCTACCCATCCTGTGTGGCTCTTGGCCATGTGTTCCTCTTAATCCTTCCCAGAGGGTGCACCCAACAAGCCAGGGGTCTTCTCCTACAGGTCTTGACCTGTGCTAGTAGAGAGCTGTTCACCCTGGATCTCACAATACTACCAGTTCCTCTTTTGTCCCCCATTCTCACAGCTCTCTGACAGCCCTTTCTCGTGGGAAATCCTTCATGTATAATGTACTGTAAGCTGATTGCGCCCCTTTCTACTGTCCCCTGGTTGAATGTGAAATAGGATTTCTACATTTCAATGCATCAAATAAAGCTAGGTGGCCCAGTGGGTAGAGTGCTGGACTTGGAATCCAGGAAGATAGGAATTCAAATCCTGCTTTCGAACATGTGTTAGTGGTCTGAATTTCCTCTTCTGTAAGATGAGGGGTTGGAATCGGTTAAGGGAATGGTTGAACACACCATGGTATATAAATGTAATGGAATATTATTGTGTCCTAAGAAATGATGAAAGAGACCATTTCAGAAAGACCTGGAAAGACTTGTATGAATTGAGAGCAGAACCACGAGAATAGTTTATATTGTAACAGCAACATTTTAAAAATAAGTACTCCTGAAAGACTTCAAAGCTCTGCTTAGCCACAGTCCCAGAGGCCCCGTGCTGCAGAATGTTAACCACCTCCTCACAGAGAGCTCATGGGCTAAGTATACAGAATGAGACCCACATTTTTTGACAAGGCCAATATGGGAATTTGCTTTGTTTGACCGTGCATATCTTTTACAAGGACTTTGCTTTTCTTTCTTCTTTTTTTCCAGTGAGGTTAGGAATGGATTTTTGTTAATTGAAAAAAAAATTTTTGACAAAAAAAATGAGAGTTAGATTCTATGGTTTCTAAGGTCCCTTTTAACTCTAAATCTGACATCCTGCCATTAGAACCCATAGGCCTCCCTCCTAATTACTTGGACAGGTCCTGGTGTGCTGGTATGCTTAGCATCTGACGAGGTGACTCCTCCCTGCACATGGGACATGTTGACTGAGAAGTTTTCTCTCTGTGACTAATGTGTCTCCCATTTCCCTAGGACTAAAGACTTAAGGTGAAGGATGGAAGCTGATTGTGCAGCATCAGTTCGCACGTTGGCTGGGTGTGGGGCCATGTGATGACAAGGAGAGGTCTCGAATGCATGCAACGAATTTGAATTTAATTTGGTCATTTTATCCATATAATTATTTCCTGAAAATAAATAACCATATCCAACTTACTTAACACTTGATTAATTAGAAAGCAAGGAAAGAAAGAAAGGGAAGAAGGGAGAAAGAGAAAGAAAGGAAGGGAGAAAGAGGGAAGGAGAAAAGGAAAAAAGAGAGAGGAAAGGAGGGAAGAAGGAACAAAGAAAGTAAGGAAGGAAAGAAGAAAAAAAGATTTTTTCTTTTATGTTAAGTCCTGGACACAGCCCATCATTTTACTAGGTGTTTCAAGGAAGCAAATGATGTCTAAATGATGTTTCCCTCTCAGGTTCTCCTGGTTTCCCCATTCCTATTAGGGAATTTATTTTTACTAATAAACCTTATCTAATGGGTCCTCAGAAACTTCCTGGAAATATAAAAGAACTTTTGGAACTAGACCAAGGAATTGATTCTGTGTGGGATGGCTCAGGTCCCTTCATAAATCAATTACTCAGAGGCCTCTCAAAGTGATGACAGAAAAGAGATTTATTCGATTCTCGAGAATCTGGACAATCCTACAGCAGTTCACCTGGAGAAGGAAAGCTGAAGACAAAGAAAAGGCAGTGATTTATATAGACTCTAACGCAAGTCCCTCCCCCCCCACTGACCATTATTCTCATTAGCTGAGAATATGATCTTACATTCTAGACACGAAATCTAACCAATCCCTTTTGAAATGAAAACATTGAAGAATTAGGTAAACTTTATCCAATCATTGAGACCCTAATGTACTACATAGTTTCATATCCTTATATGGAATTATTCTGTTCTAAAAATATAGTAACCTTGAGCCTCTCAGTCTTACCTCACCCCTGGGAGAAGAATTACAATCTGAGAAGTCTTCACTAAACCTATCCCACTCAATTCTGACTGGGGGCAAAGAGACCAGAAGACATGTTTTCTCCTCATACATGTAATAGGTACATGCTGCTTTGTTCTCCTCTAAAACATTTATACTATTTTTATTTTATCAAAAAGTCACAAAATCTGAGAGTTCAAGGGGACATCAAAAAGACATCTAGTACAATCCCTTTATGAAACGTGAATCCTAGCTGCCATAGCCCTAGCAAATAGTCGTCCAGTCTCTACTTGAATGTTCCCAGAGAAATGGAACTCACTCCTAGAAAAGGAACTCCATTTGACCTTTTTAAATGGTTCTAATTGTTTTTGTGTCCTTTGAGACAAAAACTTCTTCCCTGTGATTTCCACCCACTGATCCTCATTCTGACCACCGGGGCCAAGAAGAAGAAATCTGCTATTTTTGTGGTCGGCCTTTCCACAACTTAAGAACATGCCAACTTTTTGGGAATTTCCCACCAAGGGAAACAAAATTGTGAGACACTGGGAAATAAAGGTTCTAGTGACCTTCTAGTAACCCCAATTTCTCTTCCCTACCAGAGCATAGGTGAGGCTGCATGTCATAGTGGACAGGGAGCTACTTCACAAGCCAGAAGATTTGGGTTTAAGTCTGTCCTTCTGACAGTGACTGTGGGCAAATCCCTTAACCTGTCAATGCTCCTGAGTGCTACCCAAACCAGATGAAAGTGTAATCGATCTGATCTCGAAAGTGAGGTTGGTGACTTTGCTGTGCCCTCCCTCACTTAAATGCAATTGAGGTGCATGTCATGGCATCACCTTCCTGATGTCATGGCTTCTGAGAATGAAGAACCCAAAGTAGCAAGTAGTAAAGATGATTGGGAAGGCAATGCGGTGGCATAGTGGATAACAGCAGCTCTGGAGTCAGGAGGACCTGAGTTCAAATGAAGTCAATAGGGGGCCGTGGGAATCCTTACCTATGGATTAGTGGCCCTGTTTCCATTTAACAGCCTCCCTGCTCTAGGCAATTCTCTAAAATGATAAATTGCAAAGTACTGATTTGTATTGGTAATGGGAGGTTCCTCACAGGAATGTCCCTGGGCCAATGAAATCACAACTCCAGTACCTAACTGTAGCAAATTATAATCTTGTAGAAAGAAAAGGCCATATTTAACTTATTCTTTTATCTCCCCCAGTGCCCAGAACAGCCCATTGCCCTGTGTGGGCGCAGCACACAGCAGGCGATAGTACAGTTAGCACCGACCTTGGAACCAGAAGACTTGGCTTTGAATTCCATCCTGCTATTAGCTCCCCATGTGACCTCAGCCTTAAAATGAGAGTTGATTGAACTAAATGATGTCCAAAGGTCTATTTCCAGTCCAAAATCCTATCATCTGAATACCTAACTGTAGAAAGAATGACTGAAGGCAGAGAAGTCTCCATTTACACCATTTCCAGCTTTCCTGTTTTCAAGACAGACAACTGTTGGCCCTGTTTGTGCAGTAAATGGAAGGGCTCAGGATTCAGAAAGGGAGAAAAATCAGTTGAAATAGCAGCCGGAGTTAGTCAGGAGCACAGTGAAGGGCTGTTAGACCTCAGACCTGGTCACTGAGATAAAGCTGCAGAATCCTCTTCCCCAGAGATCAGTCCCATCTGTCAAGGGTAGACTAGTTGGCCCTTCAGCTCTTTCTCTGCTTATCATCAAGAGGCAAAGCCTTATCTTGGCCCAGTCTCGCCTGATGCCACGTGTCCTAAATAGAGGGGGGCACAGTAGGAATGCTGGAGAGAGATGAGTTGACTTGGACCAAAACAGACCCCAAGATTTTCCTAGAATCTGGGTCAATCTAATTTTTTTTCTCTTCCCTGCTGGTCAGTTTGAGAAGTTTAATTTAGCTGAAAGGGGAAATCCTTTAATCCTCCCTCTAAATCAAAAAGTAAGTGGGGAGAAGGGAGGACAGAGAAGGGAAGGAGGGGGTGGTGTTTCTGCCCTCATTTCATGAACACCCTCCTCCCCATTCCCCCAACCCTCCAGCTGTTACCTTACTGGGGAGAGGCAGCTGGGAGCTTGCTATAAGCTCTCTAGAAGGGCCCAAGTCCCTCACTGCCGCTGTGGGTAAATATTAATATAGCAGTAATAAGGAGATTGTACGGTGTCTGGAGCGGGATCTTGCATGTAGAAGGTGTTCAATAAATGTTTGCTGTGCCTGTCAACAGTCAACAAGCGCTGAGTGTTTGCCTTGTGGCAGGAACTGGTGATACCAAAAAAAAGGCAAAACAGTCTTTGTTCTGCTTTAGCTCTGAGGCTGCCAGGGGAGACAGTGTTCAGACAATTATGTACAAATGAGATATGTACAGGATAAATTGAAAGTGATCCACAGAGGGAAGGGTTAGCATTTAATGTTGATTAACGGATCTAATTTCATGGATCTAGATTTTAGCTGGGATTTGAAGGAAGCCAGGAGATGGAGAAGAGGAGAGAGAGATTTCCAAGCTTGGAGGACAGTCAGTGAAAACACCTGGAGTTGGAAGATGGAGTGTCTGGTGGGTGGGACAGACAACAAGGAGGTTTGTGTCATTGGATGTGGGTGTGGAGAGGATGAGTAAGGTTAAAGAAGACTGGAAAGGTAGGAAGAGGCCAGGTTGCAAAAGGCTTTAATGACAAACAGCGGATTTTATATTTGATCCTGGAGGTCTTAGGGAACCAGTTGGAACTTACTGAATACAACCTCCTTCCAACAGATGTTTTAATTTGAGCAGGCCTGACCTGACATTTCAGGAAAAGATAAGAAGGTTCATCTGACTAAGGGCAAAGAGAAGGAACAGAGACTGAGGGGCTCTGGAAGAAAGAAGAGATTGCAAGTTTGCCAGAAAGGACATGAATTACTTGTTCTGATAAAATGAGGTCCTCATTTCTAGCCACCACTTTTCAAGTAAGGAAACGGGCTCGAAGAGAGGAAAGCTATTAAAAACATCAGCACTTTACTTAAAGTTCCTAAACCTGAGAATCGAGGGGTTTTTTTCCCCCTATCTATCAATCAACAAGTATTTACGATGCGCTTGATGTGATTTGAGGTACTGTGCTAAGCAACGGGGAGAAAAAACCAGGGGTACCTGCCCTTGATGAGCTTCTAGGCTTTTTACCAAATCGCACTGCCATTATAAGGTTTCCCCAGTCCCAGCAATGTGTCAGACCTGTTCACTGTTCTCCCACTCTGGGGAGCAAGGACCCCCAAACAGTGAATGCTTAGGAGTCTCTCCTTTTCCCTGTCAGCTCTCTTACAGTATTTTCCTGAATGGGGGGGAAATTATATCTTTATTTTTACTAAGCTCAGAGTAAAATTGAGCATTTCTTTAAATTATTTAGAAATAAGAAAGTGTCCATGGCTTCACCAGATTGCCCAAACGGTCTATGACATAAAAGAAAGGTTAAAAACCCCAGCTGTGCTGCGTGAAGTCCAAGACAGGAAAGTACACAAAGGTTTTACATTGCCAGAGAACCACAGGGCTCCGACTATGTGTCAGCATAGGGACTGGGTCTATATATTAATACATATTTGTGTGTGTGTGTGTGTGTGTGTGTGTGTTGTAGTAATCTGTATATTAGTATATATTAGACTATTAGTATAGGAAATGAATTCCCATTAGGAAACTCTCTATCCAGGCAGGTCTAATACTCCTCAACTGAAAAGTCTTAGAGACTGAGTTCTGAGAAGTTCTGTGGCTTGCTTAGGACCAGTCAGTACTTAGTAAACATTTGGTGCATGCTAAGCATTATGCTAAGTAGTAAGAATAAAAGAAAGGAAACCCCCCACCACGGCTCATGCCCTTAAGGAGACTTCATTCGAACTGGGGAAATAGCATGCAAACTACTTTGAACATATACAATGCAAAGGAAAGGTATTCTTACCAGAAAGGACCTCTTTTAGGGAGGGGAGACCCAAGTCTTTCTAGTCCTAAAGCAAGCTTGCTATTGTCACCAGGCAATCACAACTTCACGAAATAGTCCTTAACACTACCCATTATCCCACACTGCCTCTCACTGCTATAGAATGACTTAAGTAAATTACTTGTACACTGGGCTTAAAACATTGATCAGTCATTCCTAGTCTCTACCCCCTGACCTTTGCATCTCTCAGGAAAGAAGACCTTTTCATCTTGTATCTAAATTTCCTTTTTTATTTTTTTGTAAATTTACCCTTCTTCAGCCTCCAGTACAAATGCTAAGCCATTTGTGGCAGAAAAAGCATAGGGCATGTATGGAAGAGATAGTCCTTTACACGAGCCCCATCGTGTGTGATCTGTGTGCTTTGCCTCCTGTCCTTGTTTATGCATGGAATGTTCCCCATTCTCCATGCTCCCTTTGAAATCCTACCCAACCATCAGCTCCAATGTCGCTTCCCCCACAAGGCTTTAGCAGTTAGAGCTCATATAGCACTTCCCCACTAATTCTCCTGTGCTCTTTGGTCTTTGAATTAGAAGTATGAGGTCGAGTCTTGACTTTGCCACCTACTAGCTGTGGAACCCCAATCTCAGTTTCCCCATCTGTAAAATCAGGATTATAGTATTTGTACCACCTACCTCACAGGGTCATTGGGAATAAAGTATATATTAAAGTCATAAATATATATATTTCTAGTTATTTGTATATTATGCTACTTTATTAGATCATAATTTCTATTAACACAAGTTATACTTGTTCTGTACATAGAAGGTATTTAATGAGTGTTTGTTGAATGAATTCATGGAATAATTTATAGGATCTCTTGGAATGACTTCTAGTCAATGGAGATCTCCTGTATGATATAGTGGGAAGAGGATTAGAATTGGAGTCAGGAAATGGGCTTGAGTTCTGCCTCTGACCCTCCCTAGCTGGGTGACTGTGGACCTCTCTGAGCTCAGGAAAACACTCTGTAAACCCTGATGTACGACGAAAATAGAAGCTCTTCTTAAACTGAATAAAGAAGTTACAGACCTGACGGAAGGACTCAGGACAAGACCCAGTCCCGGACTCTGCTTATTACTTGTTAAGAGTAGGGAGAAGGGAAGGAAGGGGAAAGGAATAAGCATTTATATACCTCCTCCTGTGGACTGCTAATGGCACATAATGGACACTATATAAATGTTAACAGTTATTACCACCATCATTATTATTGCTACTTTGTGCTAAGCACTTTACAAATATTATCTCATTTGGTTCTCACAACAACCCTGTGAAACAGGTGATATTATCCCTATTTATAGTTGAGGAAACTGAGGCAGGTGGGAGTTAAGTGACATACCCAGGGTCATAGTGTCCGAGGTCAGGTTTGAACTCAGGTCTTCAGGACTACAGGCCCAGTACTCTATCCACACACAATAGAAGTTGATGCTGCGTAGGACTGTCTCTCTCATTCATAACAAGCCCAAAGCTTTGACTCAACCCACAGTATACTGTCTGTGTCATCTCTGACCCACAGATCAGATTGAGTCAGGACATGGATGGAGAGTCGAACCCAGGGGTAGGGAAAATGCTGAGGCCACATGTGGCACTCTAGGTCCTCAAGTGCAGTCCTTTGACTGAATCCAAACTTCACAGAACATATCCCCTTAATAAAAGGGTTTGTTCTGTAAAACTTGAACTTAGGCAAAAGGCGGCACCCAAGGACCTAGCCACATGTGGCTTTGAGACTACAGGTTCGTCAACCCTGGTCTAACCCTATACTTTTGCAAGAGCTTCTGAATGAAGCTGAATATACCCCATAGGATTCAGGACTAGAGCTGATTGGTTCAAGCTAGTGTTCAGATAGGTTCATATTACCCCTGCATACTGTAGGGTGCTGTCCAAATTCTTTTTGCCTGTTACACTCACCCTAACTGTTTTTCCTCACATGGGATGTCCTACAGGGCAAATCTAGTGATGGCAGATCTAGTTATTCACGTTGGGTTTGGGGTTTGATCCCCATTTGCCTGGGATTTCTTATTGGCATTAGTGTAACTTTTTGAAACGTGTTCCTGGGGTGACTATCTAATAGATTCTGGACCCACAGGTGATAGGCATCTGACCTGCAGACCAGACAGAAGGGTTTGTATACGTCCTTGTTTTTTATGTTGGAAAGATGGTATTTCTAAGGTTGCTTTATTCTCCCTTCATTTTAAACATGTATCTGAGTTTTGGAATGGATTTGCCTGGAAGAGAAGGAGGTAAAGTCAGAGATTTCAGTCCTTTCTTCTACAGGCAAAGATCACTCAGTCTTCTTTCTTAAGGAAAGTTGTAGGGTGAACTTTCAGTCTTCAGAAAAAGCAAATCCAGGATTACAGAATAATAAACATCTCCAACTGAATCTTTAGAATAAACCATACAAGGCCAGAACTTGAAGGGACTGTGTGTGTGTTTGTCCTTTGTTGCCGAAGAAGAGCATGCCATCAGACAAATGATGACATGACTTGCACTTGACTTTGTGTTGAGTAAGGGAGGGCTGTGCAGGTCACCAGCCTCACTTCTCCTCCAGAGCCATCCAAATCCAATGACCAGATACTTATCAGGATGACTGGAGATGACCCAGGATGAGGCAATTGGGGTTAAGTGACTGGCCCAAGGTCACACAGCTAGTGAGTATCAAATGTCTGAGGTGAGATGAAGGGACTATAGAATTTAGAATACAGAATATCAGAGCCGAAAGGGACAGAAAATAGAGAATGTCAGAGTTAGAAGGGACCTTAGGGATCATCTAATCCAATTCCTTCTTTTTATAGATGAGGAAACTGAGGTCCAGAATGGGGATGTGATATTCATGATGACTCTGAGTCTTTACAAAAAGATAAAATTTAAAACATAAAAGAGAAAAGGGGATATTATATTCTGTGTTTAAGAAGTCAGAAAAAAATTTCTACCTAAAAATAGCTGAAATAAGATTTCCAAAAACCTCTGGTACTTAAAGGGATCTGAAAAATGTATGCAGAACACTTCCCTACTATGTTCTGATCGTCCTGGATAAATAAAATATTTACTGTGTTTCTACTGAATGTTTGCTAATATTTCTTCTCAATTACTTTAAAATGATCTCATTTACATATCTTCAAATTTTCTGTCAAAGATTTCTCATGGAAATACGACATAAGAAACAGACTTGTATTTTCCCAAGCCAATGAGGTTTCAATTCAATAAATATTAATTTTCAAAAGCAATAAATATCATATAGCACTTTAAAGATTACAAAATACTTCTGTTTATGATTCTGTGAAGTAGGGGGTGCAGGCTTTCTTATACCCATTTAATATATATAAAGAGAGTGAAGCTCAAAGAGGATGTGACTCATTCAAGCAATATTAAGTGTCAGAGTCCATCAGTCAGTCAGCTAACACACACACACTAAGTACTGTGGGTAGAAAAGGAAAATATAGTCCCTGCTTGCAGGGAGGGATACAACAAGTGAACAACTGTGTATAAATAAGATGTATATAGGGTAAATTGGGTTTAATCTTAGAAAGATGGCACTAAGATGAAGGAAGGCTGGGAAAGGTTTCTTGCAAAATTTTAGCTGATTTTAGCTGATACTCAATGAGAGTCAGGGAAGACAGGAAGTAGAGATCAGGTGGGAGAACATCCTAGGCACAGAGAACAACCAGAGTGAAAATGGGAAGAACTGGGAGATGGAATGTCACGTTCAAGGAGCAAGGGCAGCTAGGTGGTGCACTGGATAGAGCACTAGCCCTAGAATCAAGCAGACCTGAATTCAAATCTGTCCTCAGACACTTACCGTGACCGTGGGCAAGTCACTTAACCTTCATTGCCTCCAAAAAAAGGAAAAAGAAACAATGTCAGGAGAGTGCAGAATGGGTTAGAGGTGAGTGAAGTATGAGAAGACTGAAAAGGGTAAGATGGGGCCAGATTATAAACAATTTTAAAAGGGAGAAAGAGCATTTTATATTGAATCTGGGAGGCAGTAGGGACCTACTGGAGTTAATTGACTAGGGGAGTCAGACCCTCTTAGTAAGATCAGTTTGACAGCTGAATGGAAGATGGGTTGTAGTGAGGAAAGACTTGAACTCATATCCCTACTCTGTTCCTAGTACTCTTCCCACGATACCATATTGCCTCTCATTGAGCCAATTTGTGTCAGAGGCATATTCCCTGGCCAGCTGAGTATATAACATGAAGTACCTGCCAGAGAATCTGTAAATCAATCCAAGAGGAAACAAGACACAGAAGGAACTGTGATTATTAGAATGGACACTTTATGTGGAATAAGAAGCACTAGGTTTGAATTTAGCTAGCTCTGCCAATGATTATCTGTGCGATCTTAGGAAAATGACTGAACCTCTGGTCCTACAAAAGAAGGGGGCTGGACCAGACAAACTGAGGTCCCTTCCAGCTCTTCGAGTCTATATTTCCTGGATCTCTAGATTGCTTTGAATTGGAGGCACTGTACCTGATTTCATAGTGCTTATCTATTCAATTCACTTAGCAATTAATCATAAATTACCTTGTTTTGTAATTAAATTTTAAAACCTTATTTCCCTTAGACTCAACTGTTTCAGAGGCAAGTACTTGAAAAATGATCTTTTCAGAGCCAGGGTCCCGGGGTTCAAGCCACAGCTATTACATTTATCAACTCTGTGATCCTTGGGTAGGCTGGCTCAATCACAACTTCCTCATCTGTATAATAAATAGATTAGAAATATTTGTTCTACCTGTCTATCAGGTCTGTAGTGAGGAAAGTGTTTTGCAAAGCTTAAAGCTCTACACTCTTATTGAGGACAGGTTCTAGGAGACGTACAGCTTCTTTCCTCTGACTGTAGCATGCTGCCTTGTACTTACAGGGAGCTCAGAATATGTTTGCAGGTGGGTCGGTTGTGAATTCTAATGCTGGTTCTTCCTACAGTTTATCATATCACACCAGACTACCTACCTTCCTTCTTAGCTTATAGGTGCCAATTTCTTCCTTCGCATAATGTTCTGGCCTCATTCCTTCACGTTTTTTGGAATGCTTCTTAATCTAGTTCAATTAGACAAATATTTACTGAATGTCTATTATGAACAAGGTCCTATATTAGGTGCTGGAGATTTCAAAAAATAAAAAGTATAAAAAAAACCTGTCCCTGTCTTCATGGAGCCTGTGTTTTACAAGGAGAAGCAACATATAACTAAGTAAATAAGAACAAACTGATTTCTGGAAGGAGAAAATACTAACCAGAGAGACTAGAAACAGATCCCCAAAGGAGGTGATACATGAAAGAGTCTAGAAAGAAACTGAGGGTGCTAAGAAAGGAAAGGAAATGTTAATTGGAGGAGTATCAACTTGATGGGAATATAGTGAGTGTGGGAGGGAGGAATGTGAAAAAATACAAGAAGATAGGCAGTGGACAGACTGTGAAGAGTGCTAACAAATATCAAACAAAGAAGTTTGTCCTTATCCTAGAAGTCACAAGGAGCTACAGAAGCTTCTTGAGGAGAGGAAGTGGCATGGTCAGAACTGTACTTTAAGAAGTTATGTGGGAAAGGGTCCCACATGTACAAAAATATTTATAGCAGCACTCTTTGTAGTTGCCAAAAACTGGAAGTCAAGGGGATGTCCATCAATTGGGGAATGGCTGAATAAATTATGGTATATGAATGTAATGGAGTACTATTGTGCCATAAGAAATGAGGAACAAGAAGACTTCAGAGAGGCCTGGAAGGACTTATATGACCTGATGCTGAGTGAAAGGAGCAGAACCAGGAGAACTTTGTGCACAGCAAAGTGTGCGAGAGTTTTTTCTGGTAGACTTGGAATTTTGTAATAACGCAAGAACTTCTTAAAAAAGAAAAATCCCAATGGTGGTTTTCTAAGGCAAAATGCCTTCCACACTCAGAGAAAGAAATATGGAAGTCATTCGCAGAATGTAGCAGATCATGTTTGTGTATGTGTATGTTTTTGTGTATCATGTTTTGATTTGTTATATGATTTCTTCCATTTAGTTCAGTCCGACTACATAGCATGACTATAGTGAAAATGTACTCAATAGGAAAGTATATGTAGAACCTATACAGAACTGTATGCAGTCGTGGGGAGGGAGGGGGGTAGTGGGGTGTAGGTGTGGGGGGGATAAAATCTCAATTGTATGGCAGTGATTGTTAAACATTAAAAAATAAAAAAAAATTTAAAAAAAAAAGAAGTTATGTTGGTAGTCAAGGAGAGAGGGGTGTATTGGGGAAGGAAAAGATGGTGAGATGTTAGGATGATGGCTCTGTGAATAAATACAAGGGGATAGATGCTGGGGATGCTGATGAGGTAAAACTGCTGTAACTTGCAAGTAATGGGACCTAGAGGATTAGGAAGGGTCACTGATGTTAGAAATAGGTAGCCAGGAAGATGGTGGCAATAGAAATTGGGAAATTTGGAGGAACGGTGGTTTTAGGTGCAAAGCTAATTAACTTTGTTTTGGACCTGTTGACAGATTGATGATGATGATGATAACCAGTAAAGTGAGAGCTGTCCCTGTAACGTAGCAGGTAGCATAGGGGTGTTGTTATATGGTTCCAAGGCAAGTATAATGAATGTCTCTAGCCTTTTCTCCCCTCACCCTTCACCAAGGGAGATTTTTATTCCTGCCAGGAGGGGAAGCAGAAAGTTAGGGACACAAGGTTGGCCTCTCTGCTCACTCAGAGAGAGGGGATACTGGAATAGAATTGCATCTGTCTACTCCCTTAAAGATTATTAGTCTAAGTCATGCGATTTTCAGGTTCAAGATAAACTTTTGATCACTACTTCATAATGGGGAAATGAGGGCCCCACACTTTATAACCAAGGCTTGATCCCTTTCCCACCAGATGCCCGTTCCACAATAAATACATATAACAAGAAGCAAAGAAACCCATTTATCTAAGGTGATAGCAAAACAGAAATCAGAGAAAACATACCTAGAAGAATATATATCAGATAATACAAAGTGAAGGAGCTTTACCATTAGGAATGAAGTAATTCAACTCAATCAAGAGGGAGTTTTAGATCTCACCCAAGTGGAAGCTCCCCAAAGTCTCTAGTTTAGCAGGCTAGGGATAAGGACATGATGGAGACTGCTAGCTCTTCTCATGTTGGCTTTTTCCCAGAGTCTTTTCCTTCTCTGGGATTAGTCTCTTCTATCTGTCTTCTCAAAGCTGTAAGACAGAGGTGCTTGAAGTAGCTGCAGAACCCAAAGAGAATGATAAAATCCAAAGAGACTGGAGGCTTCCTCTATCCCATTCTTGCCAATTCTGCCTTGTCTTTCATACGGGCATAGGGCATTAATTTCCACCAATGAGCAGAAGGTCTCATGCCAATGGGCTTTGGGATTTGGGTTATATTAGTATTTATATAACACTTTGAAGTTTTAGCTATATATGTCTCATTTATAACAAGCATTTATTAAGTACCTATTGTGTACCATTTCAAAGTGCTAAGACCAGAGATATAAAGAAAAATAAGACAGTCCCTGTTATCAAGGATCTCACAGTCTAATGGGGGAGATAACATGCAAACAACTATATACAAACAAGACACATGCAAGATAAATTGGAGATAACTGGTACATGGAAGGCCCTAGCATTATGGGGGATGAGGAAAGGATTCTTAGAGAAGGTGGAATTTTAGCTGAGACTTGCAGGAAGCCAGGGAAGGTAGGAGGCATAGATGAGGAGGGAGAGAGTTCTAGGCAGGGTAGACAACCAGAAAAAATGCATAATCAGGTGATGGAGTGTCTAGTTTAAGGAATATTGAGGAGGCCAGTATTACTGTATCATAGAGTATATGACAGGGAGAATGTCAGATGTAAGAAGTGTGGAAAGGTAGGAAAAGACTAGGTTATGGAGGACTTTCAAAGCCATGGAGGATTTTATATTTGATCTTGGAAGCTATTGGGAGTCTCTGGAGTTGATTGAATAGTGTATAGCGAGGGTGACATGGTAAAACTTGGGCTTTAAGAAGATCAGTTTGATGTACAAAAAATATTTATAGCAGCTCTTTTTATGGTGACAAAGAATGGGAAATTGAAGGGATGCTCATCCATTGGGGAATGGCTGAACTACTTGTGGTATATGAATGTAATGGATTACTATTGTGGTATAAGAAATGAGGAACAGGTAGATTTCAGAAAAACCTGGAAAGACTTATATGAACTGATGCTGAGTGAAGGGAATAGAACCAGGAGAACATTGTACACAGTAACAGCAGCATTGTTCGATCACCAACTTTTGGTAGACTTCGCTCTTCTCAGAAATACAAAGATCTGAGAGAATTCCAGAAGACTCATGATAGAAAATGCTATCCACATCCAGAAAAAGAACTATGGAGTCTAAATGCAGATTGAAGCATACTGTTTTCACTTTTTCTTTTTTGTGGTTTTCCTCTTTTGTTCTGATTCTTCTTTCACAATATGACTAATGTGGAAATATGTTTAATATGATTATATATGTGTGGCCTATATCAGATTGCTTGCTGTCTTGGGGAAGGGGGAGGAAAGGGAGAGAAAAAAAATTTGAAACTCAAAATCTTATAAAAGTGAATGTTGAAAACTATTTTTACATGTAATTCTAAAAAATAAAATACTGTTAAGTGGGGGGAAAAAAATCAGTGTGACAGCTGAGTGGATGGTAAACTAGAGAGACCAGATGGACTGAGGAGAAACTTGAGGAAGGAAGACCAATCATGAGGTTATTGCAATAGTTTAGACATGAGGTGGTGCATGCTTGCACCAGGGTGTCGATAGTGTTAGAAAAGAGGAGACATATAGGGGAAGTGTAAGATTTTAAAAACAACAGGTCTTGGCAACTGTATATTATTGGATCTACAAGGTATTGTGACTAAGTTGCTTTATGGTAGTTTGAATTCCTTGGAAGCGTTATCAGATCAGATGAAGTCTACTAAGAGGCTAGCAGGGCTCTTGACATGACATTTCAAATTAGTCAGGAAGATCTGGACCACTTTTCCTAATGACTGGCTTTGGGTTATAGTTCTTCCTTCCGTTTTCTTTACCTTTCACCCAAGTCTGGATCTTCCCTAAGAATATGTTCAATACCCAGTTACAGCCGCATTGTGTGATGACTGACTTTGATAGACTTGACTCTTCTCAGCCATGCAAGGTTCTAAGACAACTCCAAGAGGCTCATGAGGGAAAATGCCATCCACATTCAGAGAAAGAATTATGGAGTCCGAAAGCAGACCCAAGAAGACTATTTGCTCTTTCTCTTTTTTGTTTTGTTTTGTTTCTTCTTTGTCATGGTTTGTTCCATTGTTTATGATTCTTTACAACATGACCAATGTGAAAATATGTTTAATATGAATGTATATATAGAGCCTATATCAGATTGCATGCCGTCTTGGGAAGGGAGGAAGAGAAGGAGGGGAAGAAAATCGAAAACTCAAAAACTTGTAGAATTGAATGTTGTAAACTAAAAATAAATTAATTTTTTAAAAAAGAATATGTTCAATAGTAGGATAGGAAGAAGTGACTTATAAGGAAGACAAAAAAAAGAATAGATGAAAAGAAACAGCTCTGAGCAAGGGGGAGAATAGAGTGGTATAAGAACACTGAGAATAAGAAAAAGGTATAGAAACAGCAACTGGGCAACAGCCTAGGGGAGATTGAAGGGGCCATAGGAAGAGCAGCTAAGAAACATTCAAGAAGAGATTTTCATTGAGGGTATCATAGAAAGGATTCATGCATCAGGCTAGACATTTCATTATTTTACCCCTCAGGTCTCCTCTGAGATTCTCAGGGATTCTAAGCTTTTTTGATTTTAAGTTTTCAGGGCAGCAAGTGAATGATAGTTTATTAGTTAAGGCTCTGGAGCCAAATGATTTGGAGAAAAGCGTAAAGAGCATGACTTTATGAGTAAAAAGTCTTTAGGGACTAGAGTCCCATCGGTTGAACAGAAAAACTAGGAACTGGGCCAACTGAATCCTCTTCCTGACTCACCCACTTACTGACTTCAGGTTTCTAGAGAAAGTTACTTCTATTGCCTGTCTTTGCTATAAAAAGTGTCCGGAGAGACAAATAGAAAGGAAATGGATGACCAGGGCTCCAGAAGTATTCAAGTCCAGGGAATGCATGAGAATGGAGGGGAAATGGAGGTTGATATAGTTACCTGCCTAAAACAAGCATCTGTTCTGGGTACATAGGCCAAGTGCTTCAAGCTAACAAGTGATCATTTGGTCACTCTGGAATTATAAAAGCTGAGGAGGCTTATAATTTTCTAAAGCAAAAATTGGGACACATAGCCTAACAAAAGGTATTTCTTTTGCAAATCTTGCTAAGTTATTTTTTAAAAAAATCTTGTAGCTGAGACTACTGGAAAACCTAGGATATATACATTACTCCCCTACTCAAGAATCTTCCCTTGCTTCCTGTTGCCTTGGGATAAACATATTCCTGAGTTTTGCATAGCTCTTTGCAATCTGTCTTTAATCTACCTTTCCATTCTTTTGAGAGGGAGCTATGTGCCACAGTGTATAGGGTGCTGAGTCTGAAATCAGGAATACCCAACTTCAAATGCCCCCTCATATGATTACTTGTTCCATGACCTTGAGCAAGTCACTTAACTTCTGTTTTTCTCAGTTTCCTCTACTATGAGAGCAATAGTAGCGCTTACCTCCCATGGTGGTTGTGAAGATCAAAAGAGATAATATTTGTAAAGTACCTGGCACATAGCATATAGGTGCTATACAAAAAAAAATAGTAGTTGCCATATAAATGCTAGCTATTATAGTACCCTTCCTAATTCATTGTTACACCCAAAGTAGAATAAAAGTTTATAAAATCTTGAAGGATATGGTTTAAGAAAAGTCACTACCCCAAATGCTTCCTTGTCTTGATGGGGAACCCTGAAGTAGAATGGTGGATTGTGATATGATGAAACTATGGGGTTTTATTTAAATATTTAATTATTTCAAGCAAAAATATATTCAGGACAGATGAAAATTGAATATGTCAGTGTGCCTGGTTTATGTAAAATGGTGCTAGGTGTCAGAGACTTTGGTAGTGTTTAAAGGAAGTATTTTCAGAAAGAAGGTAGATGAGAAGAGAATATTAAGAATGAGTGGCAAAGAGTGAGAAACTGAGGAGATGCTCATTAGTTGGGGAAAGGCTGAATAAGTTGTGGCATATGATTGCGATGGAGTACTACTGTGCTATAAGAAATGATGAGGGGATGATTTCAGAAAAACATAAGAAGACTTATGTGAACTGATGCAAAGTGAGCAGAACCAGATCATTATACGCAGCAATATTGTAATGATGATCAACGTTGTAATGATGTAATGATGTAAAAGACTTAGCTGTTCTGATCAATACAATAAGCCAAGACAATTCCAAAGGACTTATGATGGAAAAATGTTACTGACTTCCAGAGAGAACTATTGAACTCTGAGTGCAAACTGAAGTCTAATTTTTCACTTTCTTTATTTTTCTTGCATTTTTTCAATATGGCTAATACAGAAATATATTTTGCATAATTTCACATGTATAATTGCTATGATAGTCTTTGCTTTCTCAGTTCAGTTCAGTTCATTATTTCCTACAGGAGTTTGGATTCTCTCTCTCTTTTTCAAATGGTCACTTATAACTACACAATTCAGTCACTCTGTCAGCTGGTTTTGCTTAACTGTTTCTTTTTGTTGTGACAAGGTAGGCTTAATTTGGTGTTAGTATATCTGAGGATGGCTATGATGTAAAAACAAAAGACATCAGTAAAACTTCTGTGTATACAGTTCTTGGCACATAATGAGTGCTCAATAAAAGCTTTTTCATTCATTCATATCTGTTTATATGCTATATCTCCCAAGAAGAACGTAGAGGGCAGGGACAAATTTTTTTGTTTTGTCTTTGTGTGTAGCATAGTCCTTCCCATGTAGTAGGAACTCAAAAAATGGTTATTGCTTTGGATGGATTGGAGAGTAGTTTTGACCTGTAATGAAAGGAGGGGATCTGGGACCTTGATAAAAATGGACCATGAACTTCTAAGACTCCAAAAACAGCTAATAGAAACTATTTTACTTTGGATGAGAGGGTAGAAATACTGCAGTCTGTCAATAAAACTGCTTTTATTAAGTGCTTATATGTGCCAGTAATGACCCAGTACAGGCCCTGGAAACCTGCCACCTCTTTGAATTTTCCCTTGAATTCCCCTTGAATTTTCCTACATGGTCAAGTCTCTGGTGTTTGCCTGAGGCATCAACTCATCCCAGTAATCCTCTCAAATGGTCTTTCATTGTGGCCTGTGCCCAATCTCCCAATTCTAGGTTGCCCCTAACCTAGCCCAGTCCTTCATTGTCTGTTACCTCCAGATAGCGCTCTCTGCCCGGCCCCCCCCCCCCCCCCCCCCCGCCCCCACTTCCTACCCTCAATTCCATCTAGACCTCATTCTCCCTTGACCACATGGTTCAGGTCCCTGACATTTGGCTAGGGCACCAGGTCCTTCTCTATTACCTCTCAGTCACCCCAGTCTACTTGGCCACTCTGAGATCCTTTCCACATTCTTTCTGTATATAAGATCCATCTTGCCTCAGATTCCTTAAGAGTCTCACCAATGGTTCAGATTCAGTCTGGTCAACATGGCAGATTTTTAGAATCACGCCCATGCTCACCAATGGTGTTCTAGTAAACCTTATTTTATGCCTGAAAGAAGGCTTGAGTTGAATTAATTCAAGGCAGGACCTGCATTGCTATTTTGGGACACAGACAAATGGAAAAAACGTGAAACATGATCCCTGCTCTTAAGGAGCTCACATTCTAACGGGGGAGTTAACATGTAAATAACTGCGTACATTTACAGAGTATATGGAAGGGAATGTCAGAGGAGAAGGCACTAACAATGGGAGGAGAACCAGAAAATCTTGCAAAAGGTGAGGAAGGAGATTCTTCATTCCTGCTTTAAAAAAGATATGTGGTTCCACACTCTCCTCAGAAAGAGATCAGGGGAAAGAGAAAAAAGACCCTGAGAAACAGCAGACACATAGACATGTAGAAGAACCAGTGCTTCAACATGTCCCTACTCTCCAGTTTGTCTCCTATCAATGTATAGAAGGTCCAAAAGAGAATTTTATAGTGAAGGCTGTTGGAGTTTTGTTTTGTTTTTTTGAGTGGGGGTCTGATATGGTCAGCCCTGCACTTTAGGAAAATCACTTTGACAGCTTAGAGAAGTGTGGAGTGGTGTGGGAAGAGACTCAGGGCAGAAAGACTCAGGAGGTCATTACTGGCATCCATGCAGGTGACGATGAGAGGCTGCACTGGGTGGTGGCTGTGTGAGTGGGGCAAAGAGGACATAGGAGAAATGGAGAATACAAATGAAAAGATTCGACAATAGATTGTTGTGAGATGTCTGTGGGTGAGGAGTTGATGATGACGCTGAGGTTTGGAGTTGGAATGACTGGCAAGGTCGTGGTACCCTCAATAGTAATAGTAAAGTTGGGGAAAATTAAGAGTGGACAAAACTCCCTGCCCCACCCCCAGAGCTTCTGGTGGGGAGATTAGTTAGGTGGGAGTCTACTGCCTGGAAGGGGAGTGAACCAGGGAGCTGCAAGGATTGGATTCCTGCATAAAGCCCATGCCAAGCCAAGTGAGTAACCTGAGACTCAGTACATGTGTATGATTTACATCCTCTATATATAGGTATATCATGAGAGTCCCTTGAACTGTAATAAAAAATAGTGCACTTGAACCACTTATGTTTTTATACTACTGGAGTGACCAGACAAAATGAGAAAAGAAAGGGAGAAAGGTTCCAAATCCCTTTTGGCACAGCTTTTGGAGAAAAGTTCCCCCCACTAGCTGTTTTAAATTCTTTAGTATAGAAAGTTACCCAACAGAATTGAAGGTGGGCATTCATTCAAGAGGTATCCATTTGATAATATAACCTTTAGGTTGGACAGAGGCATGATTACCAGGCCCTAGATTATTACATCTAACCTAGTTTTCAGGCAAATTAAAGTCCTACTTTATTCAATCTGGAGTCAATTTAGAGAACTTTTTCTCTCAAGAGCGCTTTGAAATTAAAATAAAAATAAATTCAAAGAAACTGTAAATAAATCCATGCATAATGGAGATGTAAAAGTCTACTAAAGGAAGCTAGAGTCTGTTTTTGAGAACTATCAGTTTTCTTTTTTTAAATTTATTTGTTTTGTTTTCTTTCTTTCTCCTTTTTTTAATTATTAATTTGTTTGTTTTCAGTTTTCAACAATCACTTCCATAAATCTTAAATTTTCTCCCTCTTCCTCCCCCCACCCTCTCCGCGAGGGCGTGCAGTCTTATATGGGTTCTACACATACGTTCTTATTAAACACATTTTCACATTGGTCATGTTGCATGGAAGAATTAAAATGAATGGGAGGGACCATGAGAAAAACCAAACTGTTGAGGACTGAGGGATGCTAGGGACCCCAAAATACTGACACACCGGGTCCTGCTTGAATGAATTCAACTCAAACCTTCTTAAAGCCAAAGAAAAACAAAGTTTATTAAAGATTCACCATATTAGGTTGACTGTTAGGCAGCCTAAGCATTTATAAATGCTTGTATTCACAAACGGGCCAGATAGAATCTCAGCTAGAAGGAGTCTGAGCTGGATTGAATCTGAGCTCCTTCATGGAGGTGAGATGGAATTTATATACAGAAAGTCCGTGGGAAAGATCTAGAGGTGGTCTAGTGGTCTGGGAGGAGGGTCTAAGAAGGATCTAGATGGGATCAGGGTAACTAGTGATGTTATTCAGGGTGGGAAACAGCTGGAAGCAATTGGGAGGTATCAAACTATGCTGGGCTTGGGTGGGAAGCAAGTGGGGCAATTAAGAGGCAACAGACAGTGGAAGGCCAGGTTAGGCCAAGGGCAACAGATTTGAGTATGAAAGACCAGGTTAAGTGGGAGGACTCAGGGGGAGTTTAGGGAGGTTCCCAGAGTCTGAACCCCATTAAAACCAAACCAAAACAAAACACATGAGAAAATATTCTGCTTCATACTGCATCTGAATTCCACTGTTCTTTCTCTGAATGTGGATGGCATTTTGCCTCAAGTCCTTTGAGAATGTTTTATGTCCTTGCACTGCTGTGAAGGGCTAAGTCTATCAGAAACAGTTCTCACACACTGTATCACTCTTCTTTTCTGAGTCTTTCAGAATAAAAGATTTATATAACCCTTTATACTAAACACCTTGTATATTTCATCTCACTTGTACACATCATCAACAAGCTCATGATGGATGTCAGGAAAACATCGTCATCTCCCATTTTATTGTTGAGGAAATGGAGTATCATGGTATCATAGAGTCACAGCTCTAGAGCTGGAAGTGACCCACAGGCCATCTCGAACTTCTTACCTGGTTTTCTAGTCTCAGGTTCTTTTAGACTGGTGGAGAGAATGATGAGTTGTTGTGTGTCTGTGTGTGCAGGCCAGAATTGGAAAGGTAGCTTTGGAGAGGAAGGAGATTCTTCATTTCTGCTTTTAAAAAGATATATGTGGTTTCATACTGTCTTCAGGGAGAGATCAATGGAAAGAGAAAAAAAGACCTTGAGAAACAGCAGACACAGAGAAGAGTCAGTGCCTCAACATGTTCCTATTTTCCAGCTTGTCTTCCAAGGGAATTTCCCCTTGGATGAGATCAGGGCCTCCTTCTTGATTCAGCTGATATATCTTGCTTTCTGTATCTTCTGATACATTCTAATCTGTAGAATTTTTCTGATTTCTGTTTACTCTCTGCTTGGATAAATGGGTTGGTTTGCTATTCGCTATTGTGATGGTTTTCTGTGTAAATCTCATTTGGTAGAGATGAGTTCATGCCTGTAGATAGTCATGCCTGAGGTATTCTTATTCTTTAAGGGAAGCCACTTGCTTTGCTGCATTTGAACTTAAAGAAAAAAAATTATACTCCTTAGGCCAGCAATACTTAGGGGGATCAGACAGATCTAATTCTAATATCTACCTCTGGGAGGGGGTAGTAACAGAGTTACTAACCTCATGGTCCCTTCTCCTACTTCCCTCCAAGAAGTATTCAGTCTCCAGTGGAGAGCGGTGGACAAGACTAGGGAGATACTAATCAAGTGTTCCCCTCCAGCTGTCTATACATTTAGACTATCCCTATGGATATTGGTAATCTGTATGGGTAGCACACACCCTACAAAGAAATGAGGAAATTGAGGCCCATTGGAAGATAAGTGGCTTCCGCAGGGTCAGGGAGGTAGAGAATGCTAGAGGCTCAGAAAAGTTATGTGACTTGCCAAGTCTGCACAGAAGCCAAGACTCAGGTTCTAAAAATTCTAATTCAAATGTGTGTGTAGTGTGTGTTTCTGCTACAACCTTCTGCCCAGACCATGGTGGTATGTATTTGCAACTATATCTTCCCATTGTCAAAGTTAAACTACGAGGTTGGATGGATCACAGGCTTCTCCTAGTGTGGAATTTCTTACTTGTCCCTCTTTCCAGTACTGCTCATTAATTTTCCTCCACAGCATAGAGGAAACTGATTCTGTAAGGACAGAAAAAATAGGAGACACAATAAATGTCTTAGTTGCAGCTAAGCAGAGCCTAGGGAGGGAGAGGAGCTTGTCTGTCAAGGAGAGTTGAGTTCTTTTGATAGCAAGTCTGAACAACAGTAGGAACAGTAATAGCCAGTACAAGTCATAGGAAGAGGATCTACAGCTGAGAGGTTCTCTGCATCAACTCTCTAATTTTACAGACAGGGAAACATATCTGGAGAGGGAAAAGTATGTGACTGATAAAATATAGGCAGGAAGTTGCAAGAATTAGAATTTGAATCCAGATCCTTTGATCTATTTTTTCAATCGATTAATTAACTTTTAGTTTTCAACATTCACTTTTATAAGACTTCGAATTCTAAAATACTCCCCCCTCACTCCATTTCCCTCACCCCAAGATGGCGTGCAATCTGATCTAGGCTACACATGTACAAGCCTATTAAACACATTTCTACATTAGTAATGTTGTAAAGAAGAATTAGAACCAATGGGAAGAACCAAGAGAAAGAAGAAAAAAACAACAAAAGAAAAGGAGAGCAAGTAGTATGTTTCGATCCTCATTCAGTTCTTTCTTTGGATGTGGATAGCATTTTCCATCAAGAGTCTTTTGGAGTTGTCTTAGATCCTTGAATTGCTGAGAAGAGGAAAATCCATCAAAGTCAGTCATTGCACCAAGTTGCTGTTACTATGTACAATGTTCTCCTGGTTCTATTTACTTCACTTAGCATCAGTTCATGTAAGTCTTTCCAGGTTTTTCTGAAGTCTGCTGCACTCATCATTTCTTATGGAACAATAATATTCCATTACATTCATATACCACAACTTGTTCAGCCATTCCCCAATTTTTTTTTATTATTTTTTTTATTTTTTAATGTTTAACAATCACTGCCATACAATTGTGATTTTGTCCCCCCCACCTACCCCCCACTCCCCCCTCCCTCCCCACAACTGCATACAATTCTGTATAGATTCTACATATACTTTCCTATTGAGTATATTTTCACTATAGTCATGCTATGTAGTCAGACTAAGATAAATGAAAGAAATTGTATAACAAATCAGAACATGATACACAAACACACACACATACACAAACATGATCTGTTACATTATGTGAGTGACTTCCATATTTCTCTCTCTGAGTGTGGAAGGCATTTTGCCTTGAGAACCACCATTGGGATTTATTTATTTATTTTTTTTGTAAGAAGTTCTTGTGTTATTACAAAAATCTAGGTCTACCAGAAAAAACTCTCACACACTGTGGTCGTTGCTGTGCATAAAGTTCTCCTGGTTCTGCTCCTTTCACTCAGCATCAGGTCATATAAGTCCTTCCAGGCCTCTCTGAAGTCTTCTTGTTCATCATTTCTTAAGCCATTCCCCAATTGATGGACATCCCCTAGGTTTCTAATTCTTGACCACCACAAAAAGAGCTGCTAGAAATATTTTTGCACATGTGGGTTCTTTCCCATTTTTAGGATCTCTTTGGGATATAGACCTAGAAATGGTTTTGCTGCACAATTTTATAGCCCTTTGGGCATAGTTCTAAATTGCTCTCTACAATGGTTGGATCAGTTCACAACTCTACCAACAACGCATTAGTGTTCCAGTTTTCCCACACCTTCTCCAGTGTTTATCATCTTCCTGTTTTGTCATGTTAGCCAATCTGATATTTGCATTTCTCTAATCAATAGTGATTTAGAGCATTTTTTCATATGATAGCTTTAATTTCTTCATCTGAAAACTGCTTGTTCATATCTTTTGATCATATATTAATTAGGGAATGACTTGTATTCTTATAAATTTGACTTAGTTCCTATATATTTTAGAAATGAGGTTAAAGGCAAGTAGATTTCAGAAAAATTTGGAAAGACTTACATGAACTGATGCTGAGTGAAATGAGAAGATCCAGGAGAACATTGTACACAATAACAACCACATTTACAGACTTTGATAGACTTGCCTCTTCTTAGCAATGCAAGGATCTAAGACAGTTTCAAAAGACTCATGATGGAAAATGCTATCCAGAGAAGAAAATTAGAGTCTGAATATAGATGGAAGGATACTATTTGTCTCCTTTTCTTTTCTTATTTTTGTTTTGTTTCTTCTTTCTCTTGGTTCCTCCCATTTGTTCTAATTCTTTACATCATGACTAATGTGAAAATATGTTTAATATGAATGCATAAGTAGAGCCTATATCAGATTGCCCACCATCTTGGGGAGGGGGAGGAGTCAGAGGGGGAGAAAATTAGAAACTCAAAATCTTATAGAAGTGAATGTTGAAAACTAAAAATTAATTAATTAAAAAATACCTACAATAACAAAACAAAGTCAAAAACACTCTTAGGTGGAGTTGTGAATGAAGTTCCAGACCTGGAGACAAGAAAATTCATCTTCTTAAATTCAAATCTGGTCTCAGGCACTTAGCTATGTGACACTGAGCAAGTCACTTAACTCTGTTTGCCTCAATTTTCTCATCTGAAAACTGAACTGGAGAAAGAAACAGCAACTCACTCCAGTATCCTTGTCAAGAAAACCCCACATGGGGTCAGAATTAGTCAGATACAACTGAAAAATGACTGAACAACAAAAACTGAAATAATTGAATAAGTAAAAAAAGGAATGAGGCCTTTATCAGAGACATTGGCTGTAAAAATTGTTTCCCATCTTTCTGCTTCCTTTCTAACCTTGGTTGCATTGACATTGTTTCTGCAAAAACTTTAATATAATGTAATCAAAATTATCCATTTTTGCATTTCATAATGTTCTTTATCTCTTGCTTGGTCATAAATTCTTCCGTTCTCCATAGATCTGACAGGTAAACTATTCCTTGTTCTCCTTTCCTTATAGTATCAACCTTTATGTGTAAATCATGTACCCATTTTGACCTTATCTTGGTATATGATGTAAGATGCTGGTCTACATCTAGTTTCTGTCATACTATTTTCCAGTTTTCCCAGCAACTTTTGTCAAATAGTGAGTTCTAACTCCAGAAGCTGGAGTCTTTGGGTTTATCAAACAGTAGATCACTATAATTCATTGATTACTGTGTCTTGTGTACCTAACCTATTCCACTGATCCACTACTCTATTTCTTAGCCAGTACCAAGTAGTTTTGATGACTGCTGCTTTATAATACAGCTTTAGATCTGATATGGCTAGGCCACCTTCTCTTGCATTTCTTTTCATTAATTTACATGCTATTTTTGATTTTTTGTTTTTCCAGATGAATTTTGATGTTATTATTTCTAGCTCTATAAAATAATTTTTTGGTACTTTGATTGCTATGGCCCTGAATAAGTAAATTAATTTAGGTAGAATTGTCATCAAGTCCTTTGATTTAAAACTCACTGCTTTTTCTATTAGCCCAGGTTATCTTACCACCTTTTCTTTTACTTCTATTTTTTTTTGCTCTTGTTGTTCCGTCATGTCCTGACTCTTTGGTGACAATCCCTGCTCCCCTGATCCTGCTCCCCTGATGAAGTTTTCTTGGCAAGGATGCTGGAGTAGTTTGTGATTTCCTTCTCCAACAGATTAAGGCAAACAGGGGTTAAATGACTTGCCCAGGTTGTAAAGCTAGTGAGTCACACTGCTAGAGAGGTTGCATTTGAACTCAGGTCTTCCTGACTCTAGGTCCAGTACTCTCGCCACTGAGCCACCCTGGCTGCCTCCTCTTTCTTTAGCAAGTGCTTACAGTAATAAGGTATAAATCTTAATTCACTGGACCCTGAAGCATTCTGATATGGGATCTCATTATTTGTTGTTTATTCAGTCATTTCAGTCAAATCCCACTCTCCATGACTTCATTTGGAGTTGTTGTGTTTTGGGTTTTTTTTGGTGAAGATACTACAGTAGTTTGCATTTCCTTCTTCAGTTCATCTTACAAATTCACAAACTGAGGCAAACAGGGTTAAGTGACTTGCTTGGGAAGAGTCTGAGGCTGGATTTGAACTCAGGTGTTCCTCACTCCAAGCCCAGTGCTTTATCTACTGTGCAACCAAGCTGCCTCATCATAGTTAACAATAATACTAGTGAGTTCCCACTTTGCAGAAGACATTTATCAAACATTGACTATGTACCAGGTAAGATTATATGTTTGCTATATAGCTGGAAGGTCAGGTATGTTAGATTTCATACCTCCCTTAGAGATTACCTACAGACCTATATTCTTTTTTTCAAAAAATTCTTAGTAGTATTTTATTTTTTCCAATGACATGTAAAGATAGTTTTCAACATTCACTTTTATAAGATTCTGAATTCCAAATTTTTTTCGCCCTGATCTCCTATACTCTTAATGGGACTAATGGCTTCAGCCCCTACTGATAGCTTGCCTTCATGTGTAAGGTAGAGGAGTGGAGTGGGGCTGCAAGGTTGTTTTGGACTTTAGCTCCTGGTACCTGAATCTGAGAAACACAAAAGTCACAGAATAAAATCAATCCCCACCACATCCTTTTCTGGTAGTGGAGGTATAAGAAAGGGTTAGCAGTGCAGGATAGAATGCAAGCCTGGTTCCTACTACATTAGTCAGGTAAAGGAGGCTCCTCCCACCCATGTAAGAGGATATAGAGTGCTTCCATGTTAGGTAATCTGGACATACCCAGACAAGCCTCCTTGCCCATCTAAAATATGTTTATCAAGGGGAGAGGGCAGCTAGGTGGTGCAGTTGGACAGAGCACCAGTGCAGGAGTCAGGAGGACCTGAGTTCAGATCTCACCTCAGACACTTGACACTCACTAGCTGTGTGACCTTGGGCAAGTCACTTAACCCCAACTGCCTCATCCTGGGTTATCTCCAGTCATCCTGATGAATATCTGGTCACTGCACCCAGATGGCTCTGGAGGAGAAGTGAGGCTGGTGACCTGCACAGCCCTCCCTCCCTCAAAACAAAGTCAAGTGAAAGTCATGTCATTATTTCTCTGATGGCATGGTCTTCTTTGGCAATAAAGGACGAACACACACATCAAGGGGAGAGGACTGGTTCTGGCATTGAGACCTGTAAAAGATCTCCAAGATTTTCTGGTCCCAACCCTTCATTTTATAAATGAGGAGTCCCTGAGGTCCATTATAGAGATGACTTTGCTTCCCCAGATATTTCTCAAATTGTCTTTGTGCAAGGTCATTCACTTGTAAAAGGGCATTCAGATAATGAGCAACTATCAGAGCTGGCTGGGACTGGAGCCCAGATCCTCTGAATGCTTGAACCAGCTCTCTTCCTACTACACACTGATACAGGTCAATAGAGGGAGATCAGGTTAGGGTGCTAGGTTGCTAGACAGCTCACCTTTCTACAGGTTTTGAGGTTTACAAAGTGCTTTACATACCTTATCTCATTTGATCCTCATAACAACATTGAGGGAGAGGTGCTGTTAAGATCCCCATTTTACTAAGACTAAGACAGGTGAGGCTCTGACAGGTTAAGTGATTAGCCAAGTGTCATACAGCTAACATGTATCTCAGATGGGATCTGAACTTGTCTTCCTTTCTCCAAGTTCATTATACCATTATACCACACTGCTACTGTGGTAGTTGGAAGCTAGATTGTAGAAGGTACTGAATATAAAGCTAGAGAAATTCAACTTTGTCCTTTAGGCAATGGGAAGGGCTAGGAACAAAGAAGAGATTGATAAGACCTACAAAATGGTGTTTCAAATTGATGAGCTAGTGGTTTGTAAGATCATCTTATAGGGGAGTGAAATTTGACACAAAGAAATTAGGAGAATATTTTAATAGCTGAGGAGAGAGTAGGATGAGGAGGCTTTGTACTAAGATGATAGTACTAAGAATGGAAACTATTTTTGTACTAAATTTTTTCTAAGTATATATTTTTAGTTTTCAGTATTCACTTTTATAAGATTTTGAGTTCTGAATTTTCTCCCCTTGCTTTCCTCCTCCCTCCCCAAGATAGTGTGCAATCTGATATAGGCTATATGTATACAACCATATTAAACATATTTCCACATGAGTCACATTGTGAAAGATGAATCAGAACAAAAATGGGAAAACAATGAGGAAGGGAAAATAAAAGAGAAAATAGTATGCTTTGATCTGCATTCAGACTCCATTTTCTGGATGCGGATAGCATTTTCCATTATGAGTCTTTTGGAATTATCTTAAATGCAATCATTGCTGGGAAGAGCTAGGTCTTTCAAAGTTAATCATCAAACAATGTTGCTGTTATTATGGACCATGTCTCCCAGTTCTGCTCATTTCACTCAGCATCAGTTCATGTAAGTCTTTCCAGGTTTTTCTGAAATCTGCCTGCTCATCCTTTCTTATAAAACAACCGTACTCCATCATGATCACACACCACAGTTTGTTCAGCCACTGCCCAACTGATGGACATCATCTCAGTTTTCAATTCTTTGCCACCACAAAATGAGCTGCTGTATTTTTGTTGTACTAAATTTAATGGGTAACCCAGAAGTTTGTTTTTGGATTGTTCTTTGTCTTTACCAGTATATGAATAACATATTTAATTGCAGTCTCTCACAAGTCCTGCCTCAGACACTTGCTATATCTTCTGTGTACCTAGTTATTGACGTGTTTCTCCCCAATTAGAATGTGAGATCCTTGAGGGCAAGGTTTTTGTTTCATTTTTAGTCTTTGTATCTCCAGTACTTAGCACAGTGCTTGGCACATAGTAAGTGTTTAATAAATGTTTGTAGAGGGGTGTTTTCAGAGAACTTTGGGAATGAACCAGGCAGATTCAGGAGGACAATTTATACACTAACAACAATATTGCAAAGACAAACAACCTTGAAAGACAACACCACAATGTTCTAGAGGATTCATGAGGAAATATGTTTGTAAGAGGGTTTTGTTTGTCTTGCTTTCTTGACAAGGCAGGGAAGAGATTAGAGGGAGAGAGTGTGGATCTGAAAAATATATTATTTATAATTAAATATATAATTTAAGATGCTTGTTGGTAGACTGCTTGCCTTTCTGTGTGGTCATGGGTAAATCACTTAACCTCTGTTTCCCCCTCTATAAAATAGGGATTCAAAATACTTGTGTTGCCTACCTCCATTTGATGGATGAGATCGGTGAAGAAAGCATTGTGAAAAACTGTGAACCACTATTATAAATGTGAGTAGTTATTATTAGTTGTGTGAGGAGTAGAATATGCAAGTACCTGGGATAGAATTTGACCTGAAACTGAATTAGCAGTCATTGTACTGGCAGAGAGCATTGGAATATTCTCATTGCTCCTCCAACTGTGATTTTTGTATTTCAACTGAAATATTCAGTAATCCATTAACCTCCTTTTTCCCTTCCATCCCCTACCCCCTAACTCCTTCCCTCAAGTCAGGAAGTGCCTTCAGAATCTGCCTGGCAGAGCTTTTGACAAAGCTGATTCAGTGGAGTGACAGGGATGGTTCAGCCCGTTACCCAGGGAAGGAAAACAAAACTTTTAGAGGGGGAAGGAACACACCCAGGTGCCAAAACTGTGAGTCAGTTGCTGTACTCTTTCCATCCTGCAGAAAAGGTGGAGTGTATCAATAAGAAAAAGAAATAAACCCTACCTCACTCCACCCTGGTTTCTTCAGATACCTCATTTAGAGTAGCTCACTCCCACCTGAAGGGTTCCCTCCCATCTCATTACATACCCAAGACTCCCATCTCGATAATAGTAATGATAGTAATTAGGACACTTCAAATTTCCATAGCATCTGTCTACTAAGGAGTTCAAAATAATTCCTGTTCATGTAGGACACTGGATAGCCCTAAGACAAAGAGTAGAAGAATCTGTGCAGGAACATGGTTGTTGTTTGTCTGTTCTTGAAGAGGACCATGACATCAGGAAGGTGATGTCATGACAAGTGAATTGGATTTAAGTGAGGGAGAGCTGTGCAAAGTCATCCCTTTCCTCCTGTAGAGCCATGTGGATCCAGGGGCAAGATATGGATTAGGATGACTGGAGATGGCCCTGGATGCAGAAGGAGACCTTGGCCTTTTTAAGCTAAGGCCTTTAACAGGTCTCAGTTTGACTGAGGCAAGACCCATTCAGTGATTAAGACTAGGTAAGAAATGAGGCAGAGAATGGCCTCTTTTACCTAGTCCAAAAAAAAAAAAAAACAATCTGGGACCAGGAAGGGAAGCCCCTCGGGGTTTCAGGGATGTGCTCCTCGATTGACTGAAGTTCCTTAGTGTCTTATTAGGATGGGGGTTTGGGTAGGAGAAATAATAACCTCTCACAGAGCCTTCTTGTGGGAGGCACGGAGGAGGCAGAAGCCCTAAATTCTAGTACTACCTTTTTTAACTATGATATCTGAACATCCCTGTAAATGCACAAGCTTCAAAATAGCAGCTAGCTTTTATGTAGCGCTTTAACTCATGCAAAATGCTTTACAAACATTAACTCCCTTCATCTTTACAACAACCCAGGGAGATAGGTATGATTATTATTTTCATTTAGACAAATGAGAAAGCTGAGGCTGAGTAGTTTAAAGAGACCTCACCTCAGACACTTGATACTCACTAGCTGTGTGACCTTAACCCCAACATTTATCCTCTTCCTGTTCTGCCATGCTTGCCCACCTGATAGGTGCGATGTGGTACATCAGAGTTGTTTTGATTTGCATCTCTCTAATCAAAAGTGATTTGGAGCACTTTTTCATATGACTATAGAGAGCTTTAATTTCTTCCTCTGAAAACTGCCTGCTCATATCCTTTGACCACGGAGGTGGTTCTTAATAGAAATGCATGGAGATGGGAGACAGAGTGTCCAGTTTGGCTGGTCTGCAGGGAGCATGAAAGGATTATGTGCTACTAAGGCTTGGAAGGGAGGGCCAAGGCACAAAGTGGAGTGTGTTAAATCCTAAACAGAGGAATTGGCGTTCTGTCCTAAAGCCATCGGGGTTCTTGGAGTGGGTGAGCTTTAGGAATATCGCTTGAGCAGTCGTGTGCAGAGGACGGAGGGGAAGCTTTCCAGACTCTGTGCCTCCTGGGCCTCAGTTTCCCCATTTGTGAAGTGAAGGGGACTGACTAGATGACCTGTTCTCCAAGCGTGGTCTGGAGTCCCTGAGACCCTTTCCGGGGATTCTGGGAGACTTTTAGATAACACTAAAATGCTTTAATTTCTAATATGGTAAATCTCGATAGATCTAACCCACATATATAGGAGTCCGGAGCCCCAAAGGTCGGAGATGTAGGCCCGGAATAAGCCTGCGGGCTCCGATCTCCAGGGCAGGACCCTGCGGGGCAGTTACAGAGCCCGCCCAGGGTGGTCCGGGGTAGGACCCGCTCCCTCCCCGCTGTCCCAGGAGGTTCATCCCCAGTCTAACTCTGCTTCTACCGGCACCGGCTCATCCCTTCCCGGGGGTCCGACCTGGAGCCCCCCGGGGATCGTCCCCACTCCTGCCCGGAGGGAGCCTCTCCGAACGTCCCCGGGACGCCACCACCTGGAGGCCTTGGGCATCGGGGTCCCTCCTGGCCTCAGGCTCCTCCTCGGTAAAACGGGCACTTGCCCCAGACTCCCCGGCCATTCCCAGAACATTCCCTCCTTCTTCTCCAGGCCACCCATCCTCCCCCGCCCAGAGGCGCCCGCAGCCCCCTCCGCCTCTCGCCCTCTTCCCGCTCCTCCCCCTGGGCCTCCGTCAGAGGCGAGGTGGGGGAGGGAGGCCGGAGAGGGGAAAGGGGAGGGGGAGTCTGCGAGAGTTCTGATTGGTCCGCCGCGGTTCCGGCGCCCCCTTCCGATTGGCCTGCGGGGCGCGGGCCTGCAGGGTAGGGTGCGGCCCGGAGGCCCCGCCCACAGACCCGCCCCACGCTGAGGACGAGGAGGAAGTGGCTTCCCCTGGCCCCGCCCTCGACTCGCAGCCCCCTCCCTCCCGGCTGGCTCGGCGCTCGGCTCTCGGCTCGGCGGTGGCGGTGGCGGGTAGGTGGAGGCTGCGCCGGCCCGAGGGGCGCCCCCCGTTCTCCCGCGCCTCCCCTCGGGGCTCCGAACCCCGCCGTCCCCATCCCTGTGCTGCCCCAGGAGGAGCTGCGGGGCCGGGCGGTTCTGGGCGGGGTGGGCTGAATCCGGGCCCCCGGGGCGTGACCCGAGGCTGAACGGGGCTGCCCGGGAGGCTGGGAGGGCGCCCCCGGGCGTGATCCGAGGCGGAGACGGGGCGCCCCTGGGAAGGAGGGGAGGGACGCTCCCGAGGCGTTGCTCTGGGCGGGGACGGGGCGCCCCTGAGAGGAGGGGAGGGGGCGCTGCCAGGGAGTGACCCTGGGCGGGGAGGGGGCGCTCCCGGGGCGTGACCCTCGATGGGGATGGGGCGCCTCTGGGAGGCGGGGAGGGGTTGTCCCCGGGGCGTGACTCGGGGAGGGGGCGCCCCTAGAACCGGGGGCCGGGCTGGGCTAGAGGGGGCAGGGGGCGCCTTAGGGCGTGGCCTGTGGGGGAAGGGTGCGACCTCCCGGCATCCCACTGCGGGGGCCCTTGGCCTTCGGGGCCCTTGGCCTTGGGGGCTGAGCACGTGGGTCCGGGACGGGTGGGGGAGGGTGCTCTGTAAGACGCCTCCGGGGTGATTTAGCTCCCTGCAGTTGGGCGGGGGGCGGGCTGCCCTGCCCCTGCCCCGAGGAAGGACCTTGAGGCGGATGCCTCTGCTGGGGATGATGGGGTGGAGTTCGAAGTCTCCCACTTCTTGGGGCCAGCGCCAGGCAGTTCGGACACCGCTTCACAAGGGTATGATTTGAGGTTTGGACATCTGTAAACATTTATTAAGCGCCTGCTGTGTGCAGTTCGCTATCCTAAGTGAGCATCAGCAGTTCTGTTTCGTAGGGGTGGGGTTGGGATTTCGCTCCGTGCTTTTAGGAAGCGGGCAGTGATTTTTTTCTTCGGGGGGAGGGTATCCTTGTTAACTGTGAGCTCAGTTTTTGCCGTGCAGGGAAGTGTCTTGGGACGGGGACACCTTGGGGACTTCATTGCAGTGAAAGGTTGTTCGGTTGCTGCGTAGACTTGGCGTCTTTTTGGTGGAGGCAGTGATTTGACCCTGGGTTTCTTTTGGGGTGGGGGGATGAGATGGCGGAAGGGATAAATGTTGTCCGAATTTAGCCCTTCGTAAAGTTTAATGTGGGTCAGTTTCTTCTGGAAACACTGTTGCTTTCTTGCCCTGGGCCAGTTACTGTATCACTCTCCAGGGCCTCTCACCCTTCCCCTGGGGTTGCAGTCCTTTGCAGCGTGTTTGCTTCTCGTGTCTGTCTGCGTCTCCCGCCCGTTTCCCTGCTGCCTGCACTTTTGGCAGCTGCCTGTGCTCTTTCCCAGAGATGGTTGTGGCATTGCATCAGGGGGTATTTGTGCTTGTAATTTGGTCATCCGGCCCAGGATAAGGGAGAAGCATTTGCTACATAGTCTAGCTCCCCCTCCTCCCTTCCCCAGGCTAGTGAAAAATGGGTGTGGTGAGTAGATACAGCTGACTCTATACTGCCCAGTCATCAGCCGAGAGAGATTCAAACCTTAGTAGCTGCTGCTATTTTTATAAATCAGTCTTGAATGCAGGCTGAGCGCTTGGATTTAGTGGGACCAGTTGTCATACTTCAACTATTATAGGTTGCCTGTTTAATAGAAGATATATTGAGTTGTTAAGCAAGATGAGACCCAACAAATATTGTCTCTTGCTCCTGATCACTAGATCTGTCCTCTAGTAGCTGTGGACCCTTAGCGTAGAACTACTCTTTTGAGACTTTCCTCAGTTTGTTGATAAGATTTAATGGCCCATTCAAGTTAACATACTTCATTTTTTGGAGGAGAAATTTTATTTTAATTTTAACTCTTGCTTTTCAGACTTAGTTTGAAAAGCTTAAAGTATTTTTTTAAACAACAGTCATTCTGTGGGCCTCTAATCCAATCTAACCACACTCAGGGATTGACTTTTAAACAAGAACTTCTGATTTACTACCTTAAGGTGGGAGACATGTCTGTCATAAAGGCCACAGTGGTACTTATGTAGTAAGAAGGTATCTCCTTTCTTTTCGGAAGTATAATCAATGATCAGAAAGTTGTTTGATGAGCATGAAATTAGAGCAGAAGGAGGTGGCTGTCCTGAGGGGATATTTTCATCTATCTGGTAGCTTGGTGAGTCATGCCTCTCCATTAGAGGAAGAGACCTATCACACAGGAATGCTTGGGTGTTTGTTGGTCAGGGTACTGTTTCCTGGGAACATGCAACTTTTTTTTTTTATTACGGATGATGTTATATTCACAAAAAGGTAATCATTATGGTGAAGGGTGATCCTGAAACCATGAGTCAGTTGAAGGAAATGAAAGGCAGGGTGATCATCTGGAGAAGAAGAGTTTTGGGGACCAGGTAGAAATGGACATTGTTTGCCTTTAAATATTTGAAGGGTTGTCCTGTGGAAGAAGGATTAAATTTGTTCTGCTTAGCCCCAAAGGGCAGAATTAGGGGCACTATAAATCAGTCTTTGTGATTCTTTAAGAGTCCATGCTCATTTAGAATGTCTTTTAAGAGATAATTAATTTTCATACCTTTTACCTGTTGGGGATTAAATTGTCATGTATGGCCATTTGCTTTTAAATGCTTTGTACTCATTAAGTCAAGCAAATCTTTATGGATAAAGGGATTTTTAGTCTGTTTTTCAGTAGAGAGGTGAGGTAACTTGGCCAAGACCAGGCACAAAGTCAGTGACCACAGCTAAGATTGGCACCTTCTCAGTCCTGTGAGAGGACTGAGGCAAAGTACTCTCTTCTGTATCAAATAACTGACCAACAGATCAACATTGTCAGTATAGATAAGGTCTCCCTTCCTGGTGGGATAGCCTCTTTCAACTAGTAAAGTTTTTGGTTTTCAGCCAAAAGTTTTTTTTCTTTTAATTAGCATAAGAGTGAGAGAAACCAGCATAATTCTCATTCTGAATTTTTCCCCTAATAATAAATGTTATTGAATTCAGAGATGATTAGAGTTGGAAGGGACCTTAAAGCTTGCCTTATTCAGCTCCTGAAACTGGGCCCCTGACTTTGGCTCTAACACCTCCAGTGATCATGCAGGCCATTCTGTTCTCAGACAGCTCTTAAGTACTAGTTCTTTCCTATGTTGGCCCAATATTTATTTCCATCCTAAGTGCTTGGCACATTGGTCCTACTTCTGCTCTCTGGAGCTATACATGTTTAATCTTTCTTTAACTTGACTACTTTTCACCTTTGAACACAGTGATCAAGTTCCTCATACATTTTCTCCAGACTGATCATTTTTAGTTTATTTAGCTCTTCTTCGTATGATTCAATTTTGAGACATTTTGGTTGCTTAACCCCCCCCCACGTCCCTCTTCAAAGATGGTTCCCAGACCTGAACTCCATGCTCCAGGTCTGATTTGACCGGTGTCAACTCACTGGGATCAGCGCCTTCTTTTTCTAAGTAGCCTACCTGTACAGTTGATTTTGTGAATGGAAGTGTGGGACTTTACATTTGTTCCTGTTACACTTCTTGGTTTTTTAGTTTGGGCCCATTTTTACAAAGCTGTGAAGATTGTCTTCTGAACTGATGGCTTATTGTTCCTCTCCCTTCCTTCCACCATCTCTTCTCCTTTACTTCCATTAATATTTTCACTTTCACTTTCCACCAAGGAGGTGTTATCTTGGGCTGTCCATAGTAACTTAATTTTATATTTCACTTGAAGGTTTTCCAAATGCTTTTATCACAATAGCCCTGTGAGGTCGGTAGTTCAAGTATTGTCTTTCCCATTTTAAAAAGACGAAGTGAAATGTCTGATTTCGTCTGTGTGATAGATATCTATCCTTTTATTAATAGAGAACAAAAATGGTCCAAGGCTTAGTGAATAAACTCTAGGGAGTTGCTGGAGAGACGGTAAGGTTAACACAGCTGAGGAATGATTTGAGTCCAGGCCAACCTGACTAAAAGACCATCAGTCAGTCAGTCAACAAGCATCTTTCAAGTACTTATTGTTTGCTAGGCATGGGAATACAAAGATTCTGCCCCCAAGGAGCTCACTGTATTTTCTGCACTCAGATATAAGCATGTACAAAGTGGAGTAAGTTCATCTTGGGGGAGACTAGAAACTGGAGGATTCAGAATAGGCCTCATAAAGAAGTGGCTCTTGAACCTAGTTTTGAAGGAAATTAGGGATTTCAACATTTGGGGATAAGGAGTGTTGCCTTCCAGTCTGGAGGGGTAGTGTGCACAGTTACCGAAATTGGAATTGGTGGGGTGTTGAGGGAATAGCAAAGGGTGCTTAAAGAAGTGTGAGACACAGTAATTCTGGACAGCAAGGATCAGGCCAGATTGGGAAGGACTTTAACTTCTGAGTTTGTGCTCGTTTCTAGAAGTAGCCTGGAGTTGATCAGTTGGGGAAGTGACTTGGTTAGATCTGGGCTTTAGACATAGCACTTTGGCAGTTAGAGGTGAGACAGGGAGACTAATTAAGTTATTGAAATAGTCTATGTAAGGGGCAACGAAGGGACATCTAAGTATAAGTAATTTTCAAATCTAGACTGCCTTGAGATAAGGGGTCAGTCCAAAGAAGAGTGCAGTAGGTAGGGGGACTAAGGAGATGGATTATGGGAAACGAATGAATCAGGACCAGAAAGTGGGAAAATTGTGATGACAAATCTTGCCTTGTGTCTCTCCAGAAAAGGGGAGAAACTCTTCCTTTTGCTTATTTTCTTCTACCTTAAGAGATTGGGCCTGTGATTTCAGTGGGGGGAATAAGGAAAAAAATAAGCGTTTATTAAATGCCTATATATGCCAGGTACTTTACTATACTGATGTTATCTTAGTTCCTCAGTGCAGTCCTGTAAGGCAGGTGCTATTCTGATTCCCGTTTTACAGTTGAGAAAACTGAGGCAGGTAGGTGAATGTGTCTTGCCCCAGGATCACAGTTAGTGTTTGAGGCTGGGTTTGAACTCAGGTCTTCCTGACTGGATCCAGCGCTCTACTGTGGCATCTTGCTGCCTTATTGTTATAGGGAATTCCTGAATGAGGAAATTCAGGTTGGCATCTCCTTGGCAACATTTTTGGCATAGGGCACTGACAACTTAAATGACTTGCCCAGGGTCACCAACCAGGGATATGTTAGAGGCAAGACTTGAACCTGGTTTGTTATCTGATATACAGTGTTGCTATTTTCCTTTTGCAAAGTAACCCATATTTCGAGGACCTTGAACTCAGGTTAAAAACTCTTAAATATGGTAGTTCAGCTGTACTCTGGAACCTCATTGTTGGTGATACTATCTAAATAGGTTTTGGTGATTAGATTTTTAGGCCTTCCCATGCTTATAATAATGCTTCAGTGGGAAAATTTCCTGAGTTCGTTACAAATTGATTTTTTTAAACATATAAAACCACCACAACCCTTTGTAACCTGAGGATTCAGTTTACTTCACTTATGTAACTGATAAACTTGAAAATGCTAGTTGGTTAGCTTTGTGCCTGAACTCCCCTTTTAGTTTGGAAATCAGGTTTCCCCATCTTTTTCCTACTGGTCACTGAACAGATCACAGAGAAACAGGCCTAACAGACCATTCATTGTCTTCAAAGTCCAAGATTTGACCTCTTGTTCTTTTTTGTCCTTTGACCTATCCTAACACTACTAGGCATTAAAAAAGATTGCTTGGTTTTCAAAATGCATGACAGCTTTCCAGTTCCTATTCAGTCTGGTAGCCTTAGAATGATTTCTTCATAAAAAGATGATTCTTCTGTGCACTGGTCATATTCCAAAGGCATTGGTGAATGGTTGATGGTAGATCTTAGAGGCCCACATTAAACTTCTGTATCTTGTTCACTGGCTTTTATAAAAGCAATTTGATGCCATTATCAGTCTTGGGTCTTGGCAGCTACTAAGCAAGACTGACCTTTTTGGAATAGCTAACACCGTAAGGCTATTCCATAATTGTGTGTTTAGAGTAAATGCCGTTCTGTTTGAAGTAGTCTTCATCACCACTGTATGTGACAAAAATACTATTTTTCAGTCTTTTCCACAAAGTTAAGATCCAGGATGCAAATAAGGGACCTAGGATATGTTTTGGCGCTGCAAAGAAATTTTCTAAGTAAATATTTGAAAGATTGTTGGTTGCTAGACTTTTTGGAGTTGCTAGAGCTTATCATTGTTAGCTTGTTTTAATGACATTCCATGTTCTTCTCAGCTCTCCCTCCTGCCCCTCTCCAGAAACATACTATCTGGCACATTTTGATTATTGTGGGCTCACAGACCTTAGATTTGCAAGGGACCTTAAAGCAAGATAAAAGGTTTTGGAATTAAAAATACATAATTCATAGTACACGTGGTGTTGTAAAACCGGCAGTGGAAATCATCTTTCTTAGAACATCAAGGACCTTGGAGACCATGGTGTCAGGAGGAACAAACATTTTGAGTGTCAGCCTTGCATCTTCAGTGAAGACTGAAGGAATCTGCAACAGAGTTTGAAGAAGGCTGCTGTTAGGGCTACCCTAAATGGGATTCTCATTGGAAATAAAGAACCATGAGCAGTCACTGCCATTTATATTTAGTCAGCCCATGGATTGAGAACGGCATGTGAGATGAGAACAAAGTAGAAAACCAAACCAGGAGGGCCATGGGGCCTTTGAGATTCTGGGACACAAGGCAAGCATTACCTGTATGCATCAATCTTGACACTACCTTGAGGGGCTGTAAAAAACTGATAGCTACTGTCAGGATTAGAAGCCCTGAACTTGGCACAGACATTTCATTTGTTTTTTAGCAGCAGTGATATCAAAGCATTATGCAAGCATATTTATAATTAAACAGCAAGATGAGATCCTGGAATGTAGCTAGTCACCTAGGCCTTTGCAGCACAACTTCGTTAGGGTGAGTCTGGACTGAGAAGGGCTCACAGCAGGATACCCATGCAGCTGTTGTTTGGCTCGCAGAAATGGGGCAACTGCAAGAGGAGAAGGCAGGAGGAATGCTTGAAGGACATTCTAAAGCCCAAGTTACAGCGTTGTGGCATAGCTTCTGACCACTGCACAACAGAGGCCAGTATAGCATAACATTAAGGGAAAGGGTGGCTCGTTGTCAGAGACTCTGGGCCAAGAGGAGGAGAGCCACTTGCCAAGTGGACTGACTTGCAAAGATTGACTGCAGCTGCAAATGAAAGGATTTTCTTTTGTCTGTAATGGGGTTTTCACTCAAACATAGTGATTACTGTCTATGACAGTTACTTTTCCTGTGAAAGGCAGTCACACATACAGAGATCTTAAAAACTATTCTGGAAGAACTCTTGTCTTTCTGAATGAAGCCCTTCTGATATTTTTCCCTTCTTCCTAATGTAATTTGACGTTAACTAAATGTAAGCAGATGAAAGTTAACTGAAGGAATTTGAGACTGAGTCTGAAGAAGGCAGATCTTAAGAGCTAGCCCAAAAGGGATCCTCGTTGGCAGTAGAGAGTGAGGAGTCACTGATCTTCACATCTACCTGCCCATGGATTGAGAATAGTGTATGAGATGAGAGCAAAGTAGAAAATCAAACCAAGAAAGTTTTTGTCTGTTGACGTTTACCTAACTTTTCAAAGTTAGGTAATATAATTTGGTCATGGAAGATGGAATTAATTCCTAGATTTGGAATCCTTCAAGACCTAATTTAAGTGCCCTTTCTTCTCCCCTCTATGCTGCAATGTGTTCTGCCTGTACCTCCAACCCTCCCCCCTCAGAAAGTGATAGCTTCCTTCTGAATGTCTCAGTCTGCTTCTTCCTATATTTTTCCTATGCATGCATGTATGTATATGCTAATTTGTATAAAAATTACTTATGTATTTGACTTGTCATCAAAATAAAAGCTCTTTGAAGTCAGGACCACGTTTTTACTCATCTCAGTATCTTCAGCATTTTGTGTATAATAGGTGCTGAATAAATGTTTAATTGAATTTTTGTTGAATCATACATGTCATTACTATACATAAATGATTTATTTTTATAAGTAAGGGAAACTGAGACCTAGGGAGGCTGTGGTTTGACCAGGGTTATACAATAACTTAGTGGCAGTCATTACTTGTCCTGTTATTTTTTTCCGTTATGCAATATTAGATTAAATTTAAATATTTGAGTATCACTACATACATAAGCTATGTGCTTCAGAGGATGCAGGAGAAGCTAGAAGCAAGTGATGAAGCAAGACACGTACACACCAAATATTCAAATCAGGATCTAATATAGTATATAATTATTTTGAGAGGTATAGAGAAGATCTTGTGGAGAAACTGAGGCTCTGATAGAAATAATTGTAAAAAAGGATAAATAACCAGCTCTGGCAGAGGATAATTCTGAATATTTCAAGGGGTTATTGAAGGAGATTAAAGTATTTTAAAATGGAATAATAATAGGGCTTAGGTAATTTTTAATAGACTACATATTTGTTACTTTAAAAATTATTTGTTATAATTATATTCGACAAAAATTAAGTCCACCCTACGTGCAATGACCTGTTCCAGCCACTTGGAAAACAAAGACAAAAAAGGGCTGTAAAGTTTTAAAATGAGTGGTAAGTGGAGGAAATAGAGGAGAGGAGTATAGTGAATTTTTTTCCTGGTACTTTAACCTTAAAGCGAATAGAGGGATGGCAGTGTTCAAGTGAAGATTTTTCTTTATTCTTTTTAAAAAATAAATGTTTTACTTATGTCTTTTTTAAAAATTTAGCTACTTTCTGGGGGTCCCCCTTCTACAGCTGGCCATCTTTCCTTGTAATAAGAAGTATAGTTAAGCAAGCCTGAAAATGTGTGTTTACCTCCCTGCACCCAGAGTCCACCTTCTTTCTCCTAAGAGGAGACATTTCTTCTGGAATCAGCAAGACTGATCATGGCAATATCTTTCGGTATTGTTTTCTTTTATGTTACCGAGGTCACTGAATGTTAGTTTTGCTTATTTTGTTTCCTATTACTTGTTTTAAGTTTCTTTGAATTAATCCTATTTATCATTTTATGGCACAACAATTGGTTACATTCTTGGCAACAATGAATGAATCTCTAATTGATGGGTATCTCCATTTGCAGTGTTCTGCTTTCAGACAGTGCTGCTGTTGAGTATTGTTCCATATGTACAGGTGACCCAGTGGATGATCACATACCTGGAATCTGGAACACTTGAGTTTAAGTGTGGCCTCTAACATTTACCGGCAGCATGACTCCCTAGGCAAGTCACTTAACTTCTGTCTGCCTTTCTAATCCATATAATAGGGATAATAATAGCACCTTCCTTTCAGGGTTTTTGTGAGGATAAAATGAGATCATATGTAAAGTACTTTATAAATTTTAAAGCATCATCTTAATTCTGGTGATGAGGATATCTTTCCTTTTGTCTCTGACTTTCTTAGCATATATGTTAATAGTGGTATTAGTAGGTTTAAGAATATGTGCAGTTTAATGGCTCTTCTAATATAATTCTAAATTGTTTTCCAAAACAGTTGGATCAGTTTATCACACTACCAGCAGTGCATTAGTTTGCCTGCTTTCCCAAAACCCTTTAAACATTTATTATCTACTTTCATTTTTTTGTAGTTTTTGTCAGAGTATGAAATGAAATGAAATTTCAGGTTTTTAAAGTTTTCATCTCATTCATGATTTGGAGCAGTTTTTCTTGTGCTTGTTGATGGTTTACCTTTCTTTTGAAAGCTGTCTTTTCATACCCTTTGACTACTTATCTGTTGAGGAACGGCTCCAAGGAAAGGTTTTGATATGCATTGGGGAAACCTCGGTAAGCTTTTAGGTAATGGAGAAGTCACTAAGTTGGGGTAAACTGAAGATGAGGAGGGAGAGCCCAGGAGGAATGATTATTGGAGCTCCTCCAAGGGTACAAGTAGAGAAGCTAACTTTGGTAAGAAGGAGCATCTCCAGAGACGGGAACAAAGGAGAGAAATCTGGAAAAAGGGCACAGGGAGCTCCCAGGGTGGTCTTGGTGTTTTTTCTTGAAATAGGAGGTGAGGTACTTTGTTGAGAGGGAGGGAGCAGGAAATGGTGTGGAGGGAGAATGGAGTTTGAAGAGGCAACGTTTGGGACGGTTGCCGAGGGTCGTGGGACTGGAGCTAGATGAACTGGGAGGTGAGTGTTCGAGGCCTTCTGTTTTTTAAGGTGCTCAAGTATGAGGAAATGGATTGGGTGGAAAAGAAGACTGTCAGCTAGGTACTGAACTCCTCTGGAGAGGAGAGGAGAAATGAGGTTATAAATAATACCATAATGTTGTCTTCCGAGAAAATAGTGAAGAAAGAATTCAAGGAAGCGTGAGAATGCGTGTATGAGTTGATGTGGACTAAAGAAGGTCGGACCAGAGAACAATGTACACAGGAATTACAGTAACAACCCTCAAAAGCAATCAAACTCTTGGTAAATGGTAATAAACAGGGAATTGTTGAGTGAACAGACTGTCCTCTTGGTAGAGGAGCTTTCTTAACAAATGATGTTGACCTGTTAAGGAATAGACCCTCCTGTGAGCTCTCTGTTCCTGGAAGTCTTTGAGGAGAGTGTGAAAGCCCAGATATCCTGAAGTAGAGATTTCTGAATGGGGTGATTTTGAATGTCACCTATAAAATCCTAAAGTACTAGGATTAAACCTTCTAGAACATGCTATCCTCAGCCTATTTACCATATTGAATTTGGGTTTTGGTAGTCTATTTACACCAGAGGTTGTTAGTATAGTATTATACAAAGATCCAAGATGGTCATCAGTGCTCTAAGTTCCTGTGGTTTGCTATGGTTATGATGCATGTTCCATGATCCAGTGTTTGGCAATGGATTGATTTTTTTAAATTAAAATTTTTTTTCAGTTTTGAAGTAATTATTCCCCTCCTCTGCAGCCCCCAGGAAAAAAAGAAAACCAAAATATGAGCGGCTTATATAATACAGAAATTGTGTAGTGCCCAGGAAAGCCGAGCAGAAAGAATTCTTACATGTCCTGTATATAAAGGGAGACAGATCCAGGGAGATCTGTTATGTGAATGAGAGACGTTCAAGCAGCGTATCTGCAGTTTTTTTGGGGGGTGGGGATGGGAATATATAGAACTCTGTTGCATACTAACTAGTAATGATGTAATTCATGGCAACAAACACTTAGAAGACCATGCTGTGTGCAAGGCACTTTGTTAGGCACTGGAAATATAAAGACAAATGTGAAACAGCCCCTGCTTTAAGGAATTCTGTTCAGTGGTGAGTTTCCAGAGGGAGAGGACACGAACTAGGGAAATCTGGAGAGACCTTTTGTAAGGGGTAGTATCTTGAACCGTCCTTTGAGAAAAGTGGTAAATAAGAGGTGAAAGTGAGGACGGAGTGTCTGATAAATGTTGGGCATTTCCTCTGCAAAGGCCCAGAAAATATGGTTAGGCCACTTTGATTGGAATGGAGAGCAAAATAGAGGGGAGTAATTTGACATAACACTGGGAAGGTAGTTGATCGTTTTATTTTTTTTGCATTTGTGTCTCTAGCATCTAGCACAGTGCCTTAGACATAGTAGAACCTTAGTAGATGCTTACTTTTAAAAAAAGTATTATTTATTTATATATATTCTTTTTAAATTTTGAGTTTCAAATTCTCTTTCTCCCTTGCACTCTTTCTTTGCCCACTGAGAAGGCAAAAAATATATCAGTTATATGTGTGAAGTCCTGCAAAACATTTCCATATTAGTCATATTGCAAAAAAAAAAAGAAGAAAACATAAAACAAAAATTATATTTCAATTTGTACTCAGACTTCATCAGTTCTCTCTCTGGTGGGGGATAGCATTTTTTCATAAGGAGTTCTTTGGCATTATCTTTTTTTAATTTATTTTTTAATGTTCTACAATCACTACCATAAAATTAAGATTTTAACCCCCCCCCCACACCTACCCCCCACTACCCCCCTCCCTCCCCAAGACAGCATACAATTCTGTATAGGTTCTACATGTACTTTCCTATTGAATTCGTTTTCATTATAGTCATGCTATGTAGACGAACTAAAATAAATGGAAGAAATCATATAACAAATCAAAACGTAATATACAAACACACACACACACAAACATGATCTGCTACATTCTGTGAATGAATTCCATAGTTCTTTCTCTGAGTGTGGAAGGCATTTTGCCTCAGAAAGCCATTGGGAGGGGGAGGAGCCAAGATGGCAGAGTAGAAAGACACACATATGCTAGCTCCGAACCCACAGCCCATAAAGTATCTGTAAAGAAGAACTCCCAACAAATTCTGGAGCAGCAGAAGCCACAGAACAACGGAGCAGACAAGATTTCTGTTCCAGAGAGACCTGAAAACCTGACGGGAAAGGTCCATCGCGCACCCCCAGCCTTGGCCGCGCGGCACCAAGAGGAGCAGATCCCAGTAGGCTTCAGGGACAGAATCTCCAGCAGCCACCCGTGCAGGTCCCTCCACCCACAGGTGACAAGGGTCGGTGAGAGAGTCTTTTTGGGTGGCTGACAGGGGAGTGAGGTGTCCCCGTGGCTCGGGCCCCCTCGGGAGGCAGCAGCAGGGCGGGGCGGCATACAGGGGCTCCCAAAGCAGGCAGGAGCTCGGATCCATTGTTGAAGGTCTCCACATAAACCCCCTGAGGGAACTGAGTCCCGAGTGGCAGCCCTGCCCCCACCTGAGCACCTGAACTTAATCTCACACTGAATAGCAGCCCCACCCCCGCCCAAAGCCCTGAGGCTGGGAAGCAGCATTTGAATCTCAGACCCCCAAGTGCTGGCTGGGAGGATCTGGAGGCGAAGTGGGTATGAAGAGAATATTCAGAAGTCAAGTCACTGGCTGGGAAAATGCCCAGAAAAGGGAAAAGAAATAAGACTATAGAAGGTTACTTTCTTGGTGAACAGATATTAACTCCCTTCTTTTCTGATGAGGAAGAACAGTGCTTACCATCAGGGAAAGACATAGAAATCAAGGCTTCTGTATCCCACACATCCATGGAAGAGCTCAAAAAGGATTTTGAAAATCAAGTTAGAGAGGTGGAGGAAAAACTGGGAAGAGAAATGAGAGAGATGCAAGAAAAGCAGGTCAACACCTTGCTGAAGGAGACCCAAAAAAATGCTGAAGAAAATAACACCTTGAAAAATAGGCTAACTCAATTGGCAAAAGAGGTTCAAAAAGCCAGTGGGGAGAAGAATGCTTTCAAAAGCAGAATTAGCCAGATGGAAAAGGAGGTTCAAAAGCCCACTGAAGAAAATAGTTCTTTCAAAATGAGAATGGAACAGATGGAGGCCAATGATTTTATGAGAAACCAAGAAATCACAAAACAAAACCAAAAGAATGAAAAAATGGAAGATAATGTGAAATATCTCATTGGAAAAACAACTGACCTGGAAAATAGATCCAGGAGAGACAATTTAAAAATTATGGGACTACCTGAAAGCCATGATCAAAAAAAGAGCCTAGACATCATCTTTCATGAAATTATCAAGGAAAACTGCCCTGAGATTCTAGAACTAGAGGGCAAAATAAGTATTCAAGGAATCCACAGATCACTGCCTGAAAGAGATCCAAAAAGAGAAACTCCTAGGAACATTGTGGCCAAAATCCAGAGTTCCCAGGTCAAGGAGAAAATATTGCAAGCAGCTAGAAAGAAACAATTCAAGTATTGTGGAAATACAATCAGGATAACACAAGATCTAGCAGCTTCTACATTAAGGGATCGAAGGGTGAGGAATACGATATTCCAGAAGTCAAAGGAACTGGGACTAAAACCAAGAATCACCTACCCAGCAAAACTGAGTATAATACTTCAGGGGAATAAATGGTCTTTCAATGAAATTGGGAACTTTCAAGCATTCTTGATGAAAAGACCAGAGCTGAAAAGAAAATTTGACTTTCAAACACAAGAATGAAGAGAAGCATGAAAAGGTAAACAGCAAAGAGAAGTCATAAGGGACTTACTAAAGTTGAACTCTTTACATTCCTACATGGAAAGACAATATTTGTAACTCTTGAAACTTTTCAGTATCTGGGTAGTTGGTGGGATTACATACACACACGCACACAAGCACACTCACACAGAGACAGAGAGCACAGAGTGAAGTGAATAGGATGGGATCATATCTTTAAAAAACAAAATCAAGCAGTGAGAGAGAAATATATTGGGAGGAGAAAGGGAGAAGTGGAATGGGGCAAATTATCTCTCATAAAAGAGGCAAGCAAAAGACTTATTAGTGGAGGGAAAAAGAAGGGAGGTGAGAGAAAAACATGAAGTTTACTCTCATCACATTCCACTAAAGGAAGGAATAAAATGCACACTCATTTTGGTATGAAAACCTATCTCACAATACAGGAAAGTGGGGGAGAAGGGGATAAGCAGGGTGGGGGGGATGATGGAAGGGAGGGCAATGGAAGGAGGGAGCAATTTGAAGTCAACACTCTTGGGGAGGAACAGGATCAAAAGAGAGAATAGAAGCAATGGGGGGCAGGATAGGATGGAGGGAAATATAGTTAGTCTTACACAACACAACTATTATGGAAGTCATTTGCAAAACTACACAGATATGGCCTATATTGAATTGCTTGCCTTCCAAAAGGAAGGGGTGGGGAGGGAGGGATGAAGAGAAGTTGGAACTCAAAGTTATAGGAACAACTGTCGAGTACTGTTCTTGCTACTAGGAAATAAGAAATACAGGTAAAGGGGTATAGAAAGTTATCTGGCCCTACAGGACAAAAGAGAAGATGGGGACAAGGGAAGGGAGGGATGATAGAAGAGAGGGCAGATTGGTGATAGGGGCAATTAGAATGCTTGGTGTTTTGGGGTGAGGGGAGGGGACAAATGGGGAGAAAATTTGGAACCCAAAATTTTGTGAAAATGAATGTTGAAAAGTTAAATAAATTAATAAAAAAACCATTGGAATTTAAAAAAAATTTTTTTTTTTATAAGTTCTTGTGTTATTACGAAGCTCGAAGTCTACCAGAAAAAACTTTTTTTTTTTAATTTTGTAATGTTTAACAATCACTGCCATACAATTGTGATTTTATCCCCCCCACCTACCCCCCACTCCCCCCCTCCCTCCCCACGACTGCATACAATTCTGTATAGATTCTACATATACTTTCCTATTGAGTATATTTTCACTATAGTCATGCTATGTAGTCAGACTAAGATAAATGAAAGAAATCGTATAACAAATCAGAACATGATACACAAACACATACACATACACAAACATGATCTGCTACAATATGTGAGTGACTTCCATATTTCTCTCTCTGAGTGTGGCAGGCATTTTGCCTTGAGATCCTCCATTGGGATTTTTTTTTTTTTTTTTTTGGTAAGAAGTTCTTGTGTTATTACAAAAATCTAAGTCTACCAGAAAAAACTCTCACACACTGTGGTTGTTGCTGTGCATAAAGTTCTCCTGGTTCTGCTCCTTTCACTCAGCATCAGGTCATATAAGTCCTTCCAGGCCTCTCTGAAGTCTTCTTGTTCATCATTTCTTATGGCACAATAGTACTCCATTACATTCATATACCATAATTTATTCAGCCATTCCCCAATTGATGGACCTCCCCTTGACTTCCAGTTTTGGGCAACTACATAGAGTGCTGCTATAAATATTTTTGTACATGTGGGACCCTTTCCCATTTTTATGATCTCTTGGGGATATAGTCCTAGTAGCGATATTGCTGGGTCAAAGGGTATGCACATTTTTGTAGCCCTTTGGGCATAGTTCCAAATTGCTCTCCAGAATGGTTGGATGCGCTCGCAGCTCCACCAACAATGAATTAGTGTTCCAACTTTCCCACATCCTCTCCAGCATTTATCATTTTCTTGTTCTGTCATGTTTGCCAATCTTATAGGTGTGATGTGGTACCTCAGAGTTGTTTTGATTTGCATCTCTCTAACCAATAGTGATTTAGAGCATTTTTTCATATGATTATAGATAGCCTTAACCTCTTCCTCTGAAAATTGCCTGTTCATATCCTTTGACCCTTTATCAATTGGGGAATGACTTGTATGATTATACATTTGCATCAGTTCTCTGTATATTCTAGAAATGAGGCCTTTATCCCCGAGCTTAGCTGTAAAAATTCTTTCCCAATTTACTACATCCCTCCGGATTTTGGTTGCATTGGGTTTGGTTGTGCAAAAACTTCTCAGTTTAATGTAATCAAAGTTATCCATTTTGCATTTCATAATGCATTCTATCTCTCCTTTAGTAAAGAATTCTTCCCTTCTCCATAGATTTGATAAATACACTATTCCTTGCTTCTCCAGTTTATTCATGGTATCAATCTTTATACCTAAATCATGTACCCATTTGGACTTTATTCTTGTGTACGGTGTCAGGTATGGGTCTATGCCTAATTTCCGCCACACTGTTATCCAGTTTTCCCAGCAATTTTTGTCAAACAATGAGTTCTTATCCCAGAAGCTGGGGTCCTTGGGTTTATCAAACAGAAGGTTGCTATATTCCTTGCCTACTGCATCTTGAGTGCCAAGTCTATTCCACTTGTCTACCTCTCTGTTTCTTAGCCAATACCAAGTGGTTTTGATAATTGCTGCTTTATAGTACAGTTTGAGGTCTGGTAGCGCTAGGCCACCTTCCCAAGCATTTCTTTTCATTAGTCCCTTTGATATTCTGGACCTTTTGTTTTTCCAAATGAATTTTGATATTATTTTGTCCAGCTCTAGAAAGCAATTGTCTGATAGTTTAATTGGTATGGCACTAAATAGGTATATTAATTTGGGTAGAATTGTCATTTTTATTATATTAGCCCGGCCTACCCATGAGCAACTAATGTTTTTCCATTTACTTAAATCTGATTTTATTTGTGCAAAAAGTGTCTTGTAATTGTGTTCATATAATCCCTGGGTTTGTTTTGGCAGGTAGACTCCTAAGTATTTTATACTGTCTACCCTAACTTTAAATGGGATTTCTCTTTCTATCTCTTGCTGTTGGACTTTGTTGCTAATATATAGGAATGCAGAAGATTTGTGTGGGTTTATTTTGTACCCTGCAACTTTGCCAAAGTTGTTTATTAATTCTAGTAATTTTTTACTTGAATCTCTGGGATTCTCTAGGTAAATCATCATATCATCTGCAAAGAGTGATAACTTAGTTTCTTCTTTGGCTATTTTAATTCAGAAAAAACTCTTGCACAGTGTGGTCGTTGCTGTGTACAAAGTTCTCCTGGTTCTGCTCCTTTCACTCAGCATCAGATCATAAAAGTCCTTCCAGGCCTCCCTGAAGTCTTTCTGTTCATCCTTTCTTATGGCGCTATTCCATTACATTCATATACCATGATTTATTCAGCCATTCTCCAACTGATGGGCATCCCCTTGACTTCCAGTTTTTGGTAACTACAAAGAGAGCTGCTATAAATATTTTTGTACTTGTGAGACTCTTTCCCATTTGTATGATCTCTTGGGGATACAGTCCTAGTAGTGATATTGCTGGGTCAAAGGGTCTTTGTCATTATCTTCGATCATTTTATTGATTAGAGTAGCCAAGTCTTTCACAGCTGACCATCATTACAACATTACCATTACTGTACACATTAATTTCCTAGTTCTTTTCACTTTACTTTGCATCAATTTCATATAGGAATTTCCAATTCTTGGCCATCACAAAAAGAGGTGCTGTAAATATTTGTATATGCATAGGTCCTTTACCTTTTTCTTTGATCTCTTTGTCAAAGTTTTATAGCTCTTTGGGCATAGTTCAGTTATTCTGCAGAACGGTTGGACTAGTTTCCTGTTCCACCAACAGTTCATTAGTGTACCTATCTTCTCTCATCTGCTCCTGCATCTGTCATTTCTGATAGGTGTAAGGTGGTACTTGAGAGTTGCCTTAATTTGCATTTCTCCATTCAGTTATTTAGAGCATTTTTTCATATAGTTATAGCTTTGATTTCTTTTGAAAACTGCCTGTTTATAGCCTTAAATCATTTATCAATTGGGGAATGGCTCTTTTATAAATTTGACTCACTCAGTATATATTTGGGAAATGAGGTTCTTTATCAGAACAACTTTCTGTAAAAAATTTGATATTCCTTCATTGTTAATGGTACCTTTTTGGTATAATGTAGTTTACCTGATTATTTCTTTTAATTAGATCTATTTTTGCTTTTGCTTTGTATCATTTTTGCAACATTTTTTATAGTAATTGCTACCTGGGCTCTCTCTCCCTCCCCCCCCCCTTTTTTTTTTTTACCTTAGTTGAATCCTAATAGATTCTGCTCTAGCCTCTTTATTTTTACTCTGTGTCTGTTTCAGTGTTTCTTGTAAACAACATATTGTTGGATTCTATATAAGGATGAGTTTATTCCATTCATAGTTATGGTTATTAACTGTGTATTTCCCTTCATCCTATTTTTTCCTGTTTATCTTTTCCTCTCTTCTTTTACTCTGTCCACACCCAAAAGTTTGCTTCTGACCACTATTTCCTTTAATCTGCCCTCTCTTTTATCCTGTTCTCTCTCCCCCCCTCTCCCCCATTCTCTTTCCCCTCCTATTTCCCTATTGGGTGAGATAGATTTCTATATACAACTCTGTGTGTGTGTGTGCGTGCGCGTGCGTGTGTATTCTTCCCTTTTGAACCAATTCCAATGAGAATGAGGTTTAAGCATTGCCTGGTACTCCCTCTCCCCATTTTCCCCTCCACTGTATAAACTCTTCAATTCTTGTCTCTTTTATGTGTGAGAATCCCCATTTCACTTCCCTTCCCTCTTCTTCCAGTCCATCCCTCTTTCTTACTCCATTGTTTTTGGTGATCATTCCAACATAACTCACATCCATGCCCTCTGTCTACGTATACATACTCCTTTTAAGTCCCTTAATAATAATAAATTATCATTTAATGATGCCAAGATTCTTAAGAGTTACATGTCATTTTTCATATAGAAATGTAAACATTTTAATTTTATATTGAGTCCCTTATGATTATTCTTTCATATTTACCTTTTTATGCTTGAGTTTTGTGTTTGAATGTCAGGCTTTCTATTTAGCTGGTTTTTTTTAATCAGGAATACTTGAAAGTCCTCTATTACATTAAACATTCATATTTTCCCTGAAGGATTATAACTCAGTTTTGTGGGGTAGGTTATTCTTGGCTGTAACCCTAGCTCCTTTGTCTTTCCTAGCATCATATTGTAAGCCCTCTGTTTCCCATTCCCCCCCACTGCAAATTACCTCACAATAATCCTATCTCCTTGATCTTTAATTTAATTCTTTCCTTTCAGTTGGTCTCTTCCCTGCTGTCTCCAAACATGCCCAGATCTCCACTATTTAAAAAAAAACCCCAAAACAAAAAACCAGCACACCCAAATCATTTTTAGATCCCGAAATTTCTTCCAACTATTGCTTTCTATCTCTTTTCTCTCGACTAAATTCCTAGAAAAAGCTGCCTAAACTCACTCTCCATCTTTCTGTCATCTGGTTTTTGACTCGTGTCTTAGCTGAAAGTGTTTTCTCTGAAGTTCAGATTTAATGGTCTTTTCTCAGTCATCTTGATATCTCTGCAGTATCTGATATTGACTACTTTCTCTTTTCTGGGATTTTGTGATATTGCTCTTTCTTGTCCAGCTTTAGGCTCCTTTGCTGGATCATCATCCACCTTCCATTCTCTGCATGTGCAAGGCTGTGTTCTGGGCTCTCTCAACTCTTATTTCTTTGTTACCTGATAAGGTCACATGAAATTAATTATCATCTCTATGCTGCTGACTGTGCTGTGATGGTATCCATCCCTAGTCTTTCACTTGAAGTGCAGTCTCACATCTTTTGGACCTTTCAAATTACATGTCCAAAAGACAACTCACATTTGATGTGTTCAACACTGAACTTGTTATTCCGCCCCTCATACATCCTTCTTCTGAACTTCCCTGTTTCTGTTGAAGACACTGCCACCCTTCTGATAACATAGGTTCACAATCGAAATGTTAGAACTTGACTCCTCATTCTCATTCCCCTCACATTTCCAAATCATTGCTAAATTTTAGCGTTTCTGCTTCTATAGTAGCTGCCATTTATTCTTTTCTCTGCGCACATGACTACCACCTTATTCAGGTCTGTATCACTGTTATTTTTTCCATTTAATTTTATTTTATGTTTCTGATTCTCCCCTTCTCTCAACCAGTGAGAAGACAAGTACAGAACCCATTACAAATGTGAAGTCATACGAAACAAATTTCGTCATCAACCAAATAAAAGAGAGGAAAAAATATGCCCCAGTCTGTCCCCTGTCTAGAGATGGATAGCATTTTTCATCATGAATGTTTTGGAACTGGTGGGTCTTTACGCTGACCAGAAATACCAAGTCTTTCACAGTTGGTATCTTTACAGTATCTTTGTTAGGTTCATCATGTAAGTCTTCCCAGGTTTTTCTGAAACCATCCCCTTCACTGTTTCTTACTGTACAGTAGTTCTCCATCACATTCATGTACCATAACTTTTTTAGTCATTCCCTAATTGATGGGCATCCCCTCAGATTCCAATTTGTTGGTATTACAAAAAGAGCTGCTATAAATGTTTTGTATCTATAAGTCCTTTTTTCTTTTTCTTTGATCTCTTTGGAATATGTACCTACTAGCAGTATTGCTGGGTCAGAAGGCATGTGTAGTTTAATAACTTTTGGGGCCTACTTCCAGATTGTTTTCCGGAATGACTGGACTGGTTCACAGTTCCACCCACAGTGAATTAGCATACTTATTTCCCCACCTACGTCCCCTTCCCCCAGCATTTGGCATTTTCCTTTTCTGTCATTCCAAAATTTTTATTTTTCAGGCCCGTATCTCTCTTGCCTGGGCTACTGAATTGATATCCTTGTTTCAGGTCTCTACTTCTGTAGTCCATCTCCAAACAACTGCTAAAGTGATATTCTTTGCATGAAAATAGGTTTTTATTGATGTATTTTGTTTTTATATTGCTTAGCTTTCCTAACCCTTTCCCTCTGCCCCTCAACAGAGAGCTGTTCTTTATGTTCCTTGAGTTTTCTTACGGAAAAAAGGAGGAAGAGGAGGAAAAAAAATTCAGTAAACCTGATCAACATGTTGGACAAACTTGTTATTATGTGTAGGGTTCCACACAGTGGATCTGTGCAAAGGAGTAAGCGGGGAGGACGTCTTCTCAAAACTTACTTGGGGCTAAATTTACCTTTTATCATTGTGCAACATTCAGCATTGTTGTGTGTTTGTTTTCCCTGCTTACATCGTTGTAGTTAGCGTACCTGTTGTTTTCCTGCTTCTGTTTACTTTATGTCAGTTCATATAAGTCTTTCTGTGCTTCTCTGTATTCAGCGTGTTCATCTCAGAGCATGTTAGTATTTCCTTACAATTGTGTGTACCACAATTTTTTTTTCCAGCTGTTCTGCAATCATTGACATTTGCTTTGTTATCTGTTCTTTATCACTTTGAAAATGCTGCTGTGAATATTTTGGTGTGTATGGAATCTTCCCTTTTGTCAGTGACTCCCCTGGGGCTCATGTCTAGACCTAGAATCTCGAGGACAAAGGGTTATGGATAATTCCAGATTGCTTTCCCGAATGGTTGTACTGATTTCACGGCTGCTCCAACCGTGGATGAATACCCTGGGTCTCATCTCCTCCAACGGTGACTGTTGCTTTTTTTGTTGGCTCTGAGGTGAGACTTCTGGGTTATTTGAACATATATTTTTTTTCTTATTATTAGAGATTTGGAAGTCTTTCACGTGGTGGTTAATAGTTTGCAGTTACTCTTTTGAGAACTTTTGTTGGTATATTTTGACTACGCTAGGGATTGGTTTTCATACTGATTTGTTAGTTTTCTGCATATCTTGTCTGGATAGCTGATATTTTTTTCCCACTCCGAAGTGATTTTCATAAGGCACAGGTCTTATCAGGTCGTACCTGTGTTCATTTAACTTCAATTGTTCTCTTATCACCTCTAGGATTAGATATAAACACAGCTGGCATTTAAAACCTTTTGTAACCTGCTGTCATCCTACCGTTCCAGACTTTGTATACGTTACCTCCTTTATGTATACTCTGATGTACCGTGTGGTTCACCCAAGCTGGCTTTCTTATTGGTCTTCCACATAGAGAACTCTTATCTCTTTGCCTTTTGGCTGATTCCCCCTCGTACTTGGAATATGTTCCTTCCTTCCTTTCATCTCTCAGAACTTCTGATTCCTTTTAAGGTCCAGATCAAGTACCATTTTCTGCATGAAACTCTTCCTATCCTCTCAGTTGCTATTTACTTACCCTGGAAATTACTGTTATTGTTGGATTGTGAGGTCTTTGAGAGCAGTACAGGCCTTCAGGCAGAGGCTGGATACCTTCTGGTTTGTGCTGGCATAATTATGAGGCATATGTTGGACTAGAGGGTGACTGTGACGCTGGGCTAAAGGAAAGAGAACAGTATTGCTAATATGCATTCAGATGACATTTGTTTAGAGGTAGTGATTGGATATATAGGAGCTGATGAGGTTATGGAGGGTGTTATCTCACCCAGCTGGGAATGGAAGCCTGTGAAGGCAGGGTAGTTTCACTTTTATATTTTTGTATGCTCAGCTCCTATCACTGTGTTTGGAAAATAGTGAGTACTTAATAAAAGGTTTTTCTGTTTTTAAAATAAATTTTTATTGATAACTTTCTATTGGAAGTGAGCCTCTCTAACAAGCCCCCCACAGTGAGAAACATGCTCACCTTAAGCAAAGAACAATACCTGTTGTGAAATCAGGAAAGCCTTTATTAATCTTTACGTCCATTCTCCCTGAGTGTCCCCCAGTAAGGTTACAGGAAGACTACAACACGTTCAGGAAGGTGGGGCTTCTTAGACTGTTTTCTGACCTTTGGCCCTCCCCCAACACTGTCCCCTGGCCATGTGACTCCATGTTCTCTCTGATAGGCCCTTCCTCACGCAGCTCCTTGGGCCTGTGCATTAGTCTCTGACCTCTAACCTGTCCATGCTAGCTAGGTCACCGCCCTTATTGCCTAGGAATGTGGACAACAGAACTTTCTTGCTTCCCACATTCTTTTTTTAAACTCCAAAATTTCTCCTTGTATCCTCTTGCTCTTATCTTCTCAATAACTGGGTGGTGCCGCATATAAAGTAATGAGCCTTAAATACTAGCTGTGAAGCTTGGGGCAAGTCGCTTAACCTGTGTGCCTCAGTCTCCTCAAATCTAAAATAGGGATAATAGTAACACCTGTCTCCCAGGGTTATTGTGAGGGTTAAATGAGATAATAGTTATAAAGTGGTTAGTACAGTGTCTGGAACATCCTATATAACAATGCTTTTTAAAAGACGAGGAAAAAGAAGCCTCACTGCTCAATACATAGAAAAAGTCTGAAAATATGTTTAATGCACCACACTTGTGGACCTGTTCATATCAACAGACCACTTATCTGTTGGGAATGACTTTTTTTGTCTAACCATTTCCCTGGGAGTTGATCTGTCAGATTGTTTTCCAGTTTTCCTGGAAGTTTTATCAAATACTGAATTCTTTACTAAGTAATTTCTATTTTTCCAGTTTATCAAACTGAGTTTCATTATTCCTTATTGTCCCTTGTCTAGTCTGTTCCATCAATCTACTTTCTACATACTTTTTAAAAATTAACTTAATGCAATGATTTATCCAAGAGAGTAACATCACAGCAACTGAGGAAGGAAAGCATAATACAGGTGGAGGGGGCTGGCAGCGTCAGAAGCTGCAGAGAGCTGAAGTAGAACGAGGCTTGAGAAAAGACTAAGTTTCACAGTTTGGGAGCTCTGTAGGGAGCATTTGGGGAGGATGGTTGGGTGAGAAGGGATTGGGAGATAAGGAGAACTCTACAGATCTCCAAGTTGAGCTGTGAAAGAGAAAAGGGATGAAGTCAAACTGAGCCCTGGGATATTAGGAGCTATCAGATTTGTAGGTTAAAGGCTGGATAATTAACTGATGTTAGCAGTTTAAGGACATTTAAACCCTGAAACAGTGATAGCTTCATGTGAAGGGCCAAAGTGAGAATGGTTTGGTGACCCCTCCGCTTCACGTGTAAAATTTCAACATTGGTTCTTTGGAGGGCAGGCAGCCTTGGCTGTTGGCTCTGGGCTGTTCTTATTTTGCTCTCTCATGAAGGCTATTTAAAGTGATAACTGGATTTTTAGAACAGGTGCCTTCCGGCAAATATTATTTTTAGTTTGATCTTTAGTCAGAAAAAAGATGGCAGGCTCTTATAAAAGTTTTAGAATTGTTCGCTTGGGTGTGGATGAATAAATGAGTCTTGACGCTAAATGAAAAGTTGTTGTGTAAACAACAGCTCTTCCTCTGTCCCTGTACGCTCAGCAGTTCAGTGACAGTTTTCTCTTACACTTGGTCAATTAAAACTATCATTTTATAGCTTATTGGGCTGGAATTGCCAAGTGAAAATAGCCTATGTAGATAGGAAGTAGGGACAGCTGAGCTGGGTGGAGCAGGGTGAGGTGAAGAGGTTTTGGCGTGAGCAGAACTTGTACTCCGAAAGGAGGATTTGAGGATGTGTGGTGCCTTTTCCCCCGAGTTCTATAAATCTCCTTTCTTGTTAGTTGTCAGCCCTGGAGGTGGCCTCCCCCTGCCCTCCCCCCTTCCCATTCAGTAATAGGCTTCTGCCTAAAACGATGAGGTCATATCTTTCTATTGTATTGTGGTCCCTGAATGAGTCACTATGTTTCTTAGATTATACCCCTGGTATTTTACTCTTTTGGAAAGCAGTCGTTTTTCCTTCATTTGAATTGAATGTGCTATTGCTCTGCAAACCAAATAAAACTAACAGCAGGTGAATTTTAAAGATAATTTCGAATGTCTTCATTTCTGAAGTCCTTGAGTAATGTCGGTATTTCACATGCGAATTGTTCCTTGCACACAGGACAGCGTTCTCAGGCTCTTCAGGCTGTGCACCTCCTTTTTACAGAATCTTCTTGATGTAAGATGTCAGTGGGAAACTGATTTGGATCGAATTGGAGGCTGTCTTGGGCATTCAAGGAACCTTACTGAGGCTGTAAGCCATTTATCGACTTTAAACTGTATACTTAGCATTTTGTTTTTAATAAACATTTATTACGTTCTTCCTTTGTGCTAGGGCCCTGGTATCTAGACAAAAATTACAGTTTCTGCTTTCAGGGATCTTATATTTTATTGGTGGAGACAGAGACTGTACATGCTTCAAGACATAAGGAGTAAATCACTTTCATTTCATCTCCCCTCTCCCATCCATGTCAAGTCACCCCTTGCAACAAACATTACAGAAGAAAGAAGGGGAAAGAATTCTTCAGAACCACTCCTGATTACATCTTTGCGGAGTGTTCCACACCCACAGTCTGCCTTTGCAGTGAGGGCAGGGGAGAGAGTTTTCTCAGCTCATCTTCGGGAGGAGCTTGCTCATTAATAATTAACAGTATTCAATTCTTTCTGTTCTTGCCAGTCACCTTTTTTTGTATTAATGGGCACACTGTTTTCCAGTTTCTGCTTACAGCAGATCATACTTTTATATTCATCAGTAATATTCCATTACATTTAAGTACCAGAGTTCCTTTAGCCATTCATTCCTCGGTGGATGGGCTTGATTAAAGCTTAAAAAAGAAACAAAATGCTGTCACTTTCTAATACTGCCCTTCCCTTGTGACAAGGACGTTTGCCTAACAGTTAAGTAAAACAGGCTAACTCATGCCTCATGGCATGCAGCATTCTACATCTGTCCACCACCCCTGCAATCAAAATGGATCATTAAACTAATTATAATTCTGAGGTCTTTTAATGTTTTATTTTATTATTACATATGTTCCACTTTCTTCGCTCTTTGTCAGTTCATTCAAGTCTTCCCAAGTGTCTTTGAATTCTTCGCATTTATTATTTCTTATTGTGCAATAATTCTGTTGCATTGACTTGCTGTAGTTTTTCAGTCATTCCCCAGGCACGGCATCTACTTTATTTCCCACTGTTTTTGCAATGACAAAAAGGATGCTCTGAATATTCGCGTAAATGGGTTCCTTCTTTTTGTCTTTGACAAAAATTGTGAATAATTCATAGTCTGATTTTGTTTTTAGCAGTTGAGGGATTTGCTAGTAGCTATTTTTGTTTCTGTTTTTGAGTTAAACATTACTAAGACTATCAGTTTTATTGATGAACCTTTAAAAATTTAGACCGTACAGCCTTTTTACTAAGATGTAAAGAAAGGAAATAAAATCAGCAAATACTTCATTAGGTGAGTTATGCTGATCTTAGGGATGGAAAATAAAAACTTTTGGTATATGGACTGAACAAACATTTTTATGATTATACTTGTTCACATTTTCCATTAACTGTTTAGAAGGTATCATAGTATATAGTTCAGATAAAAATTCAGGGTGTCAAAATAAGCAATTATGAACTTTGGGTATTTCTCTAGGAACTCGGAGATCCAAAAGGTTGGGTTTTCTCAAGTGCAGTGTTTATATTCTGCTGTAGTGGGTAAAATGTACCTAGAGTAACTAACATCTTTTATTAAGTTCTACTTTTAACTTTAGTGCAGGATACTTATAAATTTTAAAATTATCAGAAAATTAGAATGCTGATTCCATTATTACTTTTAAAATTTTACTTTTTACGATCAATTTTTTATTGCCATGTTGTGTTTTTTTTAATCACCTTTGCGACTAATCATGAGTTCCCAAGGCTCTGTACTGAGCTCTCTTCTTTTCTCCCACCCTACTATTTTGCTTGGTGAAATCACTTCCCATGGACTCAATTTTCATCATTATGCAGATAATTTTCAGGTCTCCTCGGTCAACTCTAACCTCTCTCATGACCTTCATTCATTTCTCTTTGGTTGCCCATTGGGCATTTAGAGCTGCTTATCCTGTAGACTTCTTTTTTCCAGGCATTCATCAGTAAGTGACTTGCCCAACGTCACTCAGCATTGTCTGAAGCCAGATTTGAACTCTTCAACTCTGGTCTTCCTGACTCCAGACTGGGTCCTCTATCCACTGCACCACTTAGGTGGCCTTACCAGTGGACTCTTAAATTCATTATGGCCCAAACTAAATTCACTATCTTTCCCCCCAACCTCCCCTTCTTAACTTCCCTGTTCCTTTTGAGGGTAGCACTATTCTCCCAGTCAGCTATATAGGTGATATAGGTGTCAACTTCGACTTCTCAGTATTTAGTTGATTTACAGGATTTTTTTTTTAACCTTTACAGCATCTCTTCTTCCCTTTCTTCCGACACTGCCACCACCCTGGTCTTCATCATCTCAAGACCTGGTCTATTGGCAATAGCCGTCTGGTGAGTTTTACAGCCTCAAATCCATCACCTACTCAGCTACCAAAGAGATCTTTCTAAAATATAGATCTGACCATGTCACCCTCATCTCCTACTAAGTTAACTCCAGTGGCTCCTTTTTGCTCAGGAGCAAATATAAAATCATCTGTGTGGTTTTTACAGCTTTTCATAATCTAGTTCCTTTCTGTCTTTTCAATATCATTATACTTTACTCCTCAGCACATATTTTACACTCTGAAGACACCAACCTCCTCACTGTTCTTCCCACAATACACTGTATCTCCTGACTTTGAACCTTTGCACGGGCTGTCCCCCATGCGTAGAATGGTTTCCCTCCTTTCTTCCTGGTTTCTCTTGCTTCCCTAAAGTCTCTGCTAAAATCTCACCTTTTGCACGAAACCTTTCTTGGTCTCCTTTAATGCTAGTGCCTTCCCTTGGAGATTATCTCCAATGTACTCTATATAGATCTTGTAAGCACACAGTTTTTTGATGTTGGCCTTCCCACTATAATGGAAGCTCTTTGAGTTCAGGGGCTACTTTGGTCTTTCTTTGTACCCCTGTTACTTAGCATCTGGTACATAAGAAGCATTTAATAAATGCTTGGTAACTGACTGACTTGTGTCTTTCTTCCTCCTCACCCCCTTAACCATCCTTTAGAATAAATAATTTAATAAAGAGGGAGAAAAAAGTTCAGCAAAGCTACAACACATCAAATGGATGTTATGTGTAGTGGGAATGAGTGTCTTTCCATGTCTGTCCTTTGGGACCAAGCTTCATCATGACCATGTTGCAGCACTTGGATCGTTTTGTTGTTCATTGTTTTCCTATTTCCTTCACTTTGTTTCGTTGCTCTGTCCTAGTTGTGTAAGAGCCTCTAGTGACTGCCAAGACATAGGGAGGCCGTGGAGGCCTTGGCATGACTGCCCATAAATTTCTGCTCTACTGCCTCTGACTCTACTGTTTGGCGTGCTATGCGCTCTGTTTGAAGCTGCCACCTTCAGAGTGTAAGAGCACCTTAAAATGCTTTCAGTTATACTTCACTATCCTGATAGAGGATTGTTTACTGAAGAATTTTTACGGGAGATTCTCATTTGAGGTGAGCATTTTTAGGAGCTAAAACTTATACATCTATCAATTAGACATATTTAAGACAAATATTAAATGGAAACTTAGCATCTGGATATCCTCCCCAAATCCTTTTTCACTTTTATGTTAATTGTTCATAGCTTGATATTTGTTGAATTGAACTAAATCAGTCATGTTTGATGTTCCCTTTAAGTGTCATGAGAAATCCTTTGCTTGTTACTTTTGGTTATGGTTCTTTTTGTAAAATTCACTAGTTTGGGATTAATAGCTACCTGGAGAATGAAAATTATAAAACAAAACAAAACTACCTAGAACTGTTTTTTAAATCCTTAAGGCTATAGGCACAGCAGGTTGAATGGTGGAAAATAAAACCTCAGGTTTGGAGCCAGGTCCTCGGTAGAACTCCTAAGGCCACTGCATGATTACTTGATTGACTCTGGGCAAGTCACTGAGCCACTTGTTTTCCTTCTCTGTAAAATGAGGAGGTTGGACTTGATGATTTTGAAAGGGTCCTTATGCCCTTAAATCTTACTGTCCTGATCCCCTGTATTAGATTATAAGTTATATAAAGCTATTTAGCTATTAGGTGTTTTTCTCTATCTTACCAGGTGTCTACCTCTTAGTCAGGGACTTAAAAAGTATTGGGTGAATGAACAAGATGGCCGTTTGGAAAGAAGGGACTTGGGGAATTTGGATTCAAATCATGGCTTTGCCACTTAATACTGCTACGATTTTAAATAAAATCCCTCAACCTTGCTGGGCCTTTGTTTTGGGAAACTCGATGAGATGGTCTCTGGACCCTTAAAGCACCAAGCCTGAGATCTTATAAACCAGAATTTGTTTGCCCATTTATCTGTCTTGTGTGGGGGTGGGATGGGGTGGGGTGGGACTCAGAGAGGAGGGTAGGGTGGATTGCTGACAACTGGAAGACTTCTGAGAGGTTTCTTGAAGGAAGTAGCACTTGAGTTGACCCTTGAAGAGATCTAGGGATTCCTAGAATTGGAGATGAAGAAGGAAGAGAGCATTCCAGGCACTGACCGCTCATGCAGAGACATTGACAAACGGAGCTGGAATATTGTGTGCTGAAAATGGAGCGTTGGCCTGTGTGGATTTAATTTGACATGAATGAAGAGGAGTGATAATTAGTTTGAAAAGGTAGATTGGAATAGTTTTTAGAAGGGTTTTGTTTTTATATTTCTTTTTAAGTGGGCAGGGGCTGAGAGTAATAGAGGTGCTAAAAAGAAAGAGAAATTTACGTTGGTTACTGGCATGACTGGAAGATTGGTAATATCCTTGACTGAAAAAGGGACGTTAGGAGGGGTAGTTTAAGGGGAAAGGATAATGGATTCTGTTTTGGGCCTATTGAATTTGAGGTGCTTATGGGCTGTTAAGTGGAGATGCAGGACCCTGGAACTCTGGAGGGAGAGATAAAGATTAACTTTATAGACTTGGGAGTCATCTGAATAGAGAGGGGCTGGGCTTGGCTTGTGGAACACCTGAGTTTAAATTCTGCCTTGGGCATTTCCTAGCGCTGTGATCCTAGTTAAGTCATTTAACCTCAGTTTCCTCATATGTAAAATAGAGGGATTGAAGTAGATGACCTCTAAGGTTCCTTTGAACTCTGTGACACACCCTCTCCCCCATACCCCTCCCCCCCCAAGATATTGCAAAAGAGACTGAGAATAAGATTGTCAGATGTTTTGGAAAATCAGGACAGAACTGTGTCATGAAAACCAGTGAGTATTTCTTGAAGGAGACAGTCCATGCTCCAAAGAGGTCAGCAAGATTGAGGACTGAGAAGAAGCTACTAGATACATTTGTGTTTATAAACTGAGTTTATAGAATATAGAACATTCTATTCTATAGAATAGAATGTTATATATAGTATGTATTATCTATATATATTATAGATAATGTGATATACAATGGCAACACAATAAAAGTCAGAATCCTAGTTGGAGATGTTCGGAAGTGTGGAAAGGACCAAGGACTTGGAATGGAAAGGCTTCCCCTTCACTGGGGATTTTCACTGCAGATGTTGAATTACTGCTTGTGGGGATTCTTTTTAGTCATGGGTTAGACCAGATGGTGTTTGGGATTACTTCCAACCTTGATATTTTGTGAGTATCTGCTCCACCGATCTCACAGGATCCTTATGAAGATGAAGTAAAGTGATGAGTATGAAAACATCCTGGTGAACTTCAAAGCTTGTGTAAATGTTCCTGTTGTGGGGGTTCTTTTCATCAGCTAGAAATGGTCCTGGGACTGCTTCAGTGTTCAACAGATGATTGTGCAGATAGCTATATGGATCGTTTTATAAAATTGAATGAAAGTATTGGTGTGGAAGCCCTTGTCCGGTGGGCTCCCTGGAAGCATAAGTAGACAACTCCTGCAACAGGATAGTAGGTGTGTGTTACACTTGATACTTTATCCACATAGTTTTGGTTTTCTTCTTCTAGGTCTTTTCTATTTTGAGAGCTTCGCATTCCACATGGATTAGAGATTGTGAATATTTGGGATGGTGACATCTTTTGAAAACATTTCTTAAAGTTTCATGGGTCAGTGTTTTGTCAGATGATGCTTTGGTTCCAGAAAGTCATTTGTTGGATTTTAAAGTATATTTTGAGGTTTGTTTTTGTAGTGCGGTGATTTTTTGTCTCTCAGTTTATGGAAGATGGTGAGCTTTTGGTATGTAATTCTGACCACTTAATTGTATCTCTCGAGGTATTGGTGCTGAATTTTTGTAACCAGCAGGAATAAGGTTAGAGTTATCTATCATTTCTTTGCAGAAACTGCATAGATCAATAAGACCAAGCTCTTTGAGGATGACCTCTTAGTAATTTTTGGTAGCAATGACTTAGCCCTGTATCTTAATATTAAATATCCTTCTGTAAGCAAATTCTTATGACCCAGCTGCTGGTTTACATTCTAGTTGATGATTTTGTGGATTTGCCAGTAGAGGGTCCTTTGGTTCTACTTTGGGATATTAGCTAGTTAGGGGTTAAACCAAAGTGGGCTTTTGTTTGTTTTTATGACTCCTAGTTAAGCTCCTCCACTGAAAGACTAGGACTTTTGGTTGATTTGGGATTTTAGAACATGTTCTTAGGGGACTGGGCAGGATTTTATGAGGTGCTGCAGTGCCAGAGGGCTTTAGTGTAGCTTAGTGCTCTAGATAGGGACACTGATATGGGAGAATAGAGTAGAAAGGGTACCACAGATGACTTTGGAACTACTTCTGAATTTTGCTTAAGATCAGCTCTGTGCCCCAAGTAGGAGAAAGACATCTGCGTTCCAGTTTCTACTGTCAGGACTTAGAGCTGTGTGATTTTAAAGAATCCATTGAACCTCATCGGACCTCAGTTTCCTCTTCAGTAAATTGATAGAATTGGATGAGATTATTGGAGACACTTTTCATTTCTGATTTTACGATCCTGTGAACTTTGGCGGCTGCTGTTAGATTAAATTTTTGCCAAATAGAGTTTGAATAACTTTCTGTAGTCTAGCCTGGGAACATAAACAGTATTTATGATGTTTCTATGGCTAAATGAGTGCTATATGCCAAACAGATGACTAAAAAAGGACATTAAGAGCAAAATCTATTTGTAAATTGTAGACTACTTTTAATGGAAACTATGACTTAAGTGAGGAGTGCTCTGAGTAGAGGTGACCTCACTTAGGCAGTAAGAATCTGAAGTTGCAGAGTTTTAGATTTAGAAGCCAGTCCCTTGATCCCTAGAGGTTAGCTGCCTTCCTGAGGTCACACCACAGACTCGGTCAGTGGGTGCTCACTCTTATCTGGGCGTTCTTTTTGCTGTGTTTGCTATTATTCTATTCTGCCTTCCCTAGTTGTGAGAAATTTGAGGTGAAATAGAAGCTGAGCCTTGAAGGTGACACAGGAGATGGTTTGGAGATGAGAAAAGGAACTTTCCACTGTATTACAGGCAAGATAGGGGCGCAGGAGCAAGCATCAAGCATATTGACTTGGCTGGAGAAGATAACCTGTGAAGGGGAGGAAATAACGCAAGCTGAGACTGGCAAAATCCTCAGGGATAATGAAGTGGAGTTTTGAAAGCTGTGCTGTGTGTTCTCTGTTGGACCTGCAGTCTTGAGCAAGATGCTTGCCTTAGCAGATTTGTAACTAGAAAGGTGAATCAGGTTGACTGTTGGGCAGGAACCCTACTCATACGGTTGTGAAAAAGCATAGTCCCCTGGTTGTACAGTGCAGATGTTCTGAGGAGGCACAGGCTAGACCTGGATAATGCTGATATTAACATACTTTCTTTCCTAATGCTGTACTGGGTGCAGCAGGATTTTGAAATCATGAGAAAAAATAATGGACTTTGTCATGGTAGATATCATCTTCATAAAAGTAGGAAAATCCATGACTCCATCTGACATTTTTCTGTCTTGGACTAAAACTGATGTAATATGCCTCTCCAGTAGAGTTGAATTTTGTGGTGTTGCCAGTGTTTATAGGTAAAATCCCTATAAATGTAGGCTCTGAATAAAGAGTTAGAGTTGGCATCTCACTGTATGTGGCCTGTCCTCTTCTCTCCCTCCTCCCCCCATTTCTACAGGGAAGTGTCTTTGCCTTTATCCCACATGTCTTGTAAGATTGTTGGGGGAAGGTTATGGAATACTTTCCTTGGAGGGGGCAGGGTAGAAGACTGGGCTTAGACTTAGCCTCAGCTCTGCATGAACTTTCGCCAGTCACTTAGCCTCTTCTCCTCCTTGGTAAGGTGAGAGAGTTGGGAACCAGAAGTACCCAGGGTTGTTGTAGGGAGAAGCAGTCTTTTCATTTGACATTGGAGTGGTGGGAGCGGTGAAATCTGGGTGACGTCAGGGCAGAGACTGTCTTCCCTCTCTGCTGTGAGTCCCACCAAACCAGGAGGGAGAGGCATGATCAGAAGTAGCCAGCTTGGAGATCTGCCAGGTGAAGCTTTGAGATTTGCTGATAAATTCCTGTTGGGAACCAGGATTGCTAAGATCTCTCTCCGTTCTAAGATTAGATTATTTTCTAATCCTATGATTATACTTCGGCTTTTTCAACAAGTAGTAATTGGGATAAAAGGAATTCTTCTGATCCAGTTTTTGAACGCTGCAGTGTGCCCATATCACTGCAGTTTGGTTCTCACTGCTATGTGACATTTCTTTTCTTTTTACTCAGATTTCCCACGGTAAGAGTTTGAAGGACTCTCCCCGTCCCCCCCAAATCTGGAAGCTTTCACTCTGTTCTTAGGTTCAGCAGTTGAACTTATCCCCTGAGAAGACAGTTGAGTTTTCTTTTTAACTGAAAACTTCCTTATCTCTTCTTTTCTATACCACAAAACTTTTCTGCTTCATTCATCTTTTGTTCCTATAGATCAGAGGAGGGCAGCACTGGGTGGTGCAATGGATAGAGTGCTGGGCTTGGAGTTAGGAAGGCTCATCCTCCTGATGATGGAATCTGGCCTCAGATACTTGCTATTTCATAAGTCTCTTAATCCTGTTTACCTCAGTTTCCTCAACTGTAAAATGATCTGGAGAAGGAAATGGCAAACCATTCCAGTATCTCTGCCAAGAAAACCCTAAGTAGGGTCATAAAGAGTCAGACATGACTGAAAAATGACTGAACAGCAGTGTCAGAAGGAGCGTTCTCTTTCCAGAGTTGGCTTCTTACTTCCCACTCTTGAGCCTGCCTTCTCCCGCTTCCTTCAGGAATTTAATCCGTTGATCATCTAGTCTGTTCTTTGCATCTTTCAGTATGTTTCATTAGTACTTCTGTTCAGAAACATACTCATGTTTTTCCATCCTAGAAAGCAAAATACAAAAGCCTTCCCTGAACCATCCAATCTTAGTGTTTCCTTTTAATACCAAATATCCTGCAGGAATAGTCTATTCACTGCTTTTTTTCTCCTAACCACTTAGTCTGTGAGATTAAGAAGTGAATTTCAACACTGAAGAATTCCCAGGAACCATCTAGTCTAGCCTGTCTAAGAGCAAGAATCCATTCTGCAGTGAACCCAAGCAAATAGTTATCCAACTTTTAAAGGCCTTTCACAGCCTGGTGTTGGCCCATCTTTCCAGCCTCAGAGGACGGCCCTGGCCCTCCTGCACTCCGCGGTCCAGCTACACTGGCTTTGTCTTTGTTCCTTTGTGCCCTGAGGTGTCACTCTCTTGTAAGTTGCATCTCAAGTACAACTTCTTCATATGAAGCCTTTCTTGATTTCTCCCAACTATACGTGTCGTCCCTCCCCAAATATCGTGTATTTCTTTTGTATTTAGTCTACCTTATAAACATGTGCTGTATATACTTATGTATTTACTTGTCTCTTTCGTTAGAATATTTTCCCTGTGACTTTATAAGAACAACAGGTCTCCATCGAGTTCACGAATAGAGGGTCATAGACTTTAAGCATCAGCGTAGGACTAAATGTAAAATAAAAGTCACATGCCTCTTTCTTTTGGAGGGGGAATAGTTTTGGAGGAGTTCTGTGAGTAGGGATTATTTCTTTCTGTTTGTATCCCCAGTGCCTAGCATCATGCCTGGCACAGAGTAGACACTTAATACGTGGCTGTTTATTGATGGACTGAACAACTCCATCCCCAGCTGTTACTGTTAGGAGTTTTCTCCTGGGGATGATCCAAATTTGCTTCTATCACTTTCACTCATTGATGCAGGGATCTTAGAGAACAAGTCTGACCCCAGTTTTAAGTGATAGCCCTTCAGATGCTTGAAGTTTTCTGAGGGCTTGTGACCTCAGGTATCTTCTCTCCTCTAGATAAAAGAGAAGCTGTTCATTCAGTGGATGGTCATTGGATATAAAATCAAGGTCATTTATTGTAGTCATTTTCCTTCTTTGCTCTCTCGCTCATCAGTGTCATTCCTACATTGTTGTGTCCTGTCCTGTTAACCTTCACCTTTCCCTCAGGTTTTACAGCACACTGCAAACAGTAGGCAATCAGTAAGGGGCCCTCTGATTTAATTCAAAGACTTTCATCTGTCAGTGGAGGTCCTTTTGAGAAATTATTTTTTTAAAATAGCATCTTATTTTTTTCCCCAATTATATGTAACAACAATTTTTTTATTTTTTTAAAATTATTTTGTTTTCAGTTTTCTACAGTCACTTCTATATATCTTAGATTTTTTTCCCCTCCCTTCCTCTCCTTCCTCCCTCCTCCTCACTCCCTCCCCGAGATGACATGCAATCTTATATAGTTTCTACGTATACATTCTTATTAAATACATTTTCACCTTAGTCATGTTGCATAGAAGAATTAAAATGAGTGGGAAAAACTATAAAACAAAAAACATAACACATGAGAAAATGGTCTGCTTCATTCTGCAGTCCAATGCCATAGTTCTTTCCTTGGATGTGGAAGGCATTTTGCCTCAGAAGTCCATTGGGAATTTTTTAGATCTTTGCATTGCTGTGAAGGACTAAATCTACCAGAAAAATTCCTCGCACACTGTGGTCATTGCTGTGTACAAAGTTCTCCTGGTTCTGCTCCTTTCACTGAGCATCAGTTCATAAAAGTCCTTCCAGGCTTCTCTGAAGTCTTCCTGTTCATCATTTCTTATAGCACAGTAGTATTCCATTACATTCATGTACTACAGCTTGTTCAGCCATTCCCCAATGGATGGACGTCCCGTCGATTTCCAGTTTTTGGCCACCACAAAGAGAGCTGCTATAAATATCTTTGTACATGTGGGACCCTTTCCCATTTTTAGGATCTGTTTGGGGATACAGTCCTAGAAGTGCTATTGCTGGGTCAAAGGATATGCACATTTTTGTAGCCCTTTGGGCATAGTTTCAAATTGCTCTCCAGAATGGTTGAATCAGCTCATAGCACCACTCACAATGAATTAGTGTTCCAAGTCTCCCACATCTTCCCCGAGATTTATCATCTTCCTGTTTTGTCATGTTAGCCAATCTGATAGGTGTGGTGTGGTGTGGTATCTCAGAGTTGTTTTGATTTGCATCTCTCTAATCAATAGTGATTTAGAGCATTTTTTCTTATGAGTGTAGATAGCTTTAAATTCTTCCTCTGAAAACTGTGTGTTATATCCTTTGACCATTTATCAGTTGGGGGATGACTTGTATTCCTGTACATTTTTGACTCAGTTCTCTATATATTTTAGAAATGAGGCCTTTATCACAGACACTAGTTGAAAAACTTCTTTCCCAGTTTTCTGCTTCTTTCCTAATCTTGGTTGCATTGGGTTTGTTTGTGCAAAAAACTTTTCAATTTAATGTAATCAAAGTTATCCATTTTGTACTTCATAATGTTCTCCATCTCTTGTTTGGTCAAAAATTTCTCCATTTTCTATAAATCTGACAAATACACTATTCCTTGCTCCCCTAATTTGTTTGTAGTATCAGTCTTTATACCTGGATCATGTATCCATTTGGATTTTATTTGTGTGTATAGTGTCAGGCATTGGCCTATGCCAAGTTTTCGCCAAGCTGTTATCCAGTTTTCCCAGCAATTTTTTGTCAAACTGTAAAAACAATTTTTAACATTAATTTTTTTTTTATTTTGAGTTCCAGATTTTTTCCCTCTCCCTTCTATCCCTCTTCCCTCCCCTCCCTCCTTCCTGAGACAAGCAATCTGATATAGATTACATATGTTTAATCATTTAAAACATTTCTATATTGATCATTTTGTGGAAGAAAACTCAAAAGAGAAAAAAAGAAAGAAAAATAGTATCCTTTAGTCTGTACTCAGACACCAGTTCTTTCTCTGGAGGCAAACAGCATTTTTAATCATGAGTCCTTTGGGATTATCTTGGATCCTTGTATTGCTGGGAATAGCTCACTCCTTCACAGTTCTTTATCGTACTGTATTGGCGTTCTGTGTACAGTGTTAATCCCTGTTCTCCTCACTTGATCCTTCATCAGTTTATCCTAAGTCTTTCCAGGTGTTTCTGAAATCATCCTGCTTGTCATTTCTTAAAGCGCAATAACTGTCCATTACAATCATATGCCACAATTTGTTTGGCCTTTCCCCAATTGATAGGCTTCCGCTCAAATTCCAATTCTTGACCCCCATAAAAAGCTGTTACAAATTATCTTTGACAAATAAGTCCTTCCCTCTTTTTATTGATCTCTTCGGGATACAAACGTAGTAGTGGTATAGCTGGATCAAAGGGTATGCACATTTTTATAGCCCTTTGGGCATAATTCCAAAGTACTCTCTAGAGTGGTTGGATCATTTCACAACTCTGCCAGCAGGGATTAGTGTGCCGGTTTTCCCACATCCCCTTCCACTTTAATCTTTCTCCTTCTCTTTCATATTAGCCAGTCTGGTAGGTGTAAGGTGGTACCTGAGAGTTGTTTTAATTTGCATTTCTCTAATCAGTAATGATTTGGAACATTTTTTATATGCAGATAGGTAGCCTTGATTTCTTCATCTGAAAACTGCCTGTTCATATCCCCAATAACAACTGGGGAATTACTTGTATTTTTTTTTAATTTATTTTTAGTTTTCAACATTCAGTTCCACAAGCTTTTGAATTTTAACTTTTCTCCGCCTCCTCCTCTCTCCCTCCCCAAGAAATCTGATATAGGCTTTACATATATGTATTTACTTATATTAAACATATTTTCACACTAGAATACCTTGCATTCTTATAAATTTGACTCAGTTCTCTAATGTATTTGAGAAATGAGGCCTTTATCAGACATTCGCTGTAAGATTCCCCTCCCCCTCAGTTTTCTGCTTTCTAATTTTGGTTGTATTGGTTTTGTTTGTGCAAAACCGTTTTTATTTAACATAATGAAAATTATCCATTTTACATCTCATGTCTGTAGTATCTCTTGTTCTGTCCTGTGTTTTTCCCTTATTCGTGTGTGTGTGTATGATGGGTAAACTATCCCATGTTCCCCTACTTTGCTCATGGTTTTACCCTTTAAGTCTAAATCCTTTACCTATTCTGATCTTATCTTGGTGTACACAGTGTGAGATGCTGGTCTGTATCTAGTGCTGTTACACTGTTTTCCAGTCTCCCCAGCAATTTTTGTCAAATAGTTTTTGTTCCAAAAGCTTGGATCTTTGGGTTTATCAAACATGAAGTTACTATGGTCATTTACTACAGTGTATTTTGTACCTAACCTGTTCCACTGATGTACACCTGCTCTGTTTCTTAGTCAGTGCTAGATTGCTTTGATGACTGCTGCTTGTACAAAGTACAAAGTATAAAGAGTTTGGGATCTGGTGTGGCTCGGCCACCTTCTTTGGAGACATTCCTGATTCTCTAGTCTTTCCAGTCATAGAAATCACTGGTTCCCAAAGGGTGTTCTAATACAGCAAATATGTAGATATCATGTACATAAACAGAAGTTTTTTGGGGGAATCTTCAGTAATTTTTAAAGTGTGAAGGGAGACTGAGACCAAAAAGCTGGAGAACCACTGAAATCGGTTCAAGGCCTCAGGCTTTCCAAAAAGCCAGAAAGAAATCAGTGTCTTTCCTCATCAGGATCACGATAAGGCTTCCAGGCCTGATGTGGATCAGAAGTCTTCAGGCTTGTGACAACAGCTGGTGGGGTGCAGCTTGTATTTATTGCTGTGGGGGTGCAGCTTGTATTTATTTATCGCTGTGGGCAGGGATTCTGGATCTGTTTGTAGAACTGATGTTTTTGTAGCTCCAAGGATGGCTGGATGATAGTGGGAAGAATAAAAGACTGTGGTACAGCTCAGCGAAACCTTGGCCTCATCAGATCTACAGACCTCTGCCTGCAAAAACATTCAAGAATGGAAGACCACAGATGGGTGAAATGGCCTAGGATTAATGTTAAAGGAAAAGCAAAGTTCCTTTGTCTTTCATGTGAGTTCTCTTTATCTTGCAGCATACGTGAAATATTCTTTGTTATTTGAATAGGCAGGTGAGAGTAGAAATATTTCTTGGCTTTTATTTGGCTTAATCACTTACTACTCTTGTTTCCTGAGCCCCTCAAGGGAGAAAGCAGGCTAAACATTATCTGGCTGTCTAATTGGGGCTGGCACAGGACCTGGGGGCAGTTTTCCTTCCCAGCTTGCTTGAGGAAATGTAATTTTTTCTTCCAGCTAGATCTGATGGCACAAAGCCAGTTTTTAATTTCCCAAACAGTACTCTGATAGACATGTTTTCACTTGGCCATCCAGGGATCTTCTCATTTCATAGCTGATGCTGAATCTGCCCCATTGAATGCAGGTACTCCAGTGCATATGCCTTTGGAATCACATCCCACTTAGTTATTAACCTCTTTGGGTTCAGATTTCTTCATCTGGATGAAGGGTTGGATTCTCTGGCCTCTGAGTTCTATAACTTCCATTTTTAGATCTGATGTAGAGACCTGGAAATATACGTAATATTCGTATGATCTTATGATCTCCAGATGGACTACAAATGTCATCAAGTTTTGCTTACAAAGGAAAAACTGACTATTCTCTACAAAAACTGCTATTCTACATATGTTATGCAGTGATTTTTGTTTGGTTTAGTGAGAATCTAGCTCTTATTGTTAGAAACGAGAAAAAGCTTTGCTGCAATGGAATTCCATTCAGCAAACATGAATTAAGCACCTACTGTGTATGACCTGACTCATCAAGAAGGAGTGAGCTCCTTGTTCCTGGAAGAATAGATTTGGAGGCAGGAGGGTCATCTGCCCCATAAACACCATGTAGCATTGAGAGTAGAGGACTGCACTTGGCTATCCCACTTGCTGTGTGACTACGAGTGCGTCATTTAACTTCCTGAGGTAAAATGAGGATGAGACTTGTTGGTATTAGATCACCTGGTTAGTTAGACTCTCAGATGATAAATGCAGATAAACTGCCATGTGTATGAATGTTATTACTTTACAGAGAGGATTTTTGTATTGTGTAGGAAGTGGGAATAGATCTGATTCTAGGATGCAATTAATTATTCTAATGAAAACTCAGCTTTTTTCCTTCAGTTCCTAACGGCCATCCTCCAGTGACCTTTGTGGGATTTTTCTATTTGGTTTAATAGACTTTGGTGACTGTTTGAAAAAAGGTATCATATTTTCCTTGTGAATAAAATAAAATCCTTCTGATTCCGGTGTTAGGTCTTTCAAGATGGAAGGGGAGATGTCAGTTTCAGGCATCAGGTGTTCTTT